>NC_134112.1:60460757-60763787 GCF_040939455.1 Microcebus murinus
AGACTTAGATCACAGCACTCAATTCCCTTTGAATATTTGGAAAGCCTTCTCAAGAAGGATGGGTTCAAATAAGCCCAGTCTGTGATGATTTAAATGAATACCTAACTTTTCAATGCTCAGACATCAATAAACATCTGTAAGCATCACGAACATGCAGGAAAACATGACTTCACTAAACAAACTTAATAAGGTGCCAACGACCAATCCTGGTGTGATGGAGATAGGTGACTTTTCAGAAAAAGAATTCAAAATAACTGTCCTAAAGAAGCTCGGTGAACTTCAAGATAACACACAGAAGGTGTTCAGAAGCCTATCAGAGAAATAGGCAAAGAGATTGAAATAATTTTTTAAAAAATCAAGCAGAAATTCTAGAGCTTAAGAATTCAATTGATAAACTGAGAAATGCATCAGAGCCTCTCAACAGTAGAACTGACCAAGGAGAAGAAAGAATTACTGAGCTTGAAGACAGGCTATTAGAAAATACACGATCAAAAGATAAAAAAGAATAAAAGAATGAAACATGCCTACAAGATCTATAAAATAGCTTAAAAGGGCAAATCTGAGAGTTATTGGCCTTAAAGGGGAGTCAAGATTGGGCTAAAACTTTATTCAAAGAAATAATAACAGGGAAATTTCCAAACCTAGAGACAGATATCAATATTCAGATATAAGAAGGTCATAGAACATCAAGCAGAGTTAACCTAAACAAGACTACCTCAATGCATTTAATAATAAAGCTCCCAAAGGTTGTGGATAAAGAAAAGGTCCTAAAGGAAGCAAGAAAAAAGAAAAAAAAAAAAAACAGATAAAAGAAAAAAAAAAACAACAGTCTGCTGCCAATATGTCTGGCAGCAGACTTCTTAGAAACCATATAGGCCAAGAGAGAGAGACATAATATAGTGAAAGTGCTGAAGGAAAAGAACCTTAACCAGAATCTTATATTCTACAAAAATATCTTTCAAACATTAAGGAGAAATAAATACTTTTCCTCCAGACAAACAAAAGCTGGGGTTTTCATCAACACCAGACCTGTCCTACTTGAAATGCTAAAAGGAGTCCTTCAATCTGAAAGACAAGGATGTTCATGAAAAATAAAAAACCCTCTGCAGGTATACAAGTAATTGGTAACAGTAAGGACACAAACACAGAATATTCTATCACTGTAATTGTGTATAAACTACTTATATCTTGAGTAGGAAGACTAAAAGACAAACTTACCAAAAATAACTACAATGATTTTTTGAGAGATAGATAGTATAAAAAGATATGGATGGAAACAACAAAAAGTTAAAAAGCAAGGGGAAAGGATAGAGTTAAAGGGTAGAATTTCTGTTATATTTCTCTTTGCTTGTTTGTAAGAAGAGTTGTCATATGTTTAAAATAATTGGTAATTAAATGTTTTTGTAGGCCTCATGATAACCTCTAATCAAAAAATGTACAACAGATACACAAAAAATAAAAAGCAAGAAATTAAAACTCACTACCAGAGAAAAATCACTTTTAAAAAAGGAAAACAGGAAGGAAGAAAGAAAAAGAGGACCACAAAACAACTAGAAGTCAAATAACAACATAGTAGTAATAAGTCCTTACTAGTCAGTAACAACACTGAATGTAAATGGACTACACTCTCCAATCAAAAGACATAGAGTGGAGTGGTGGAATGGATAAAAAGCAAGAGCCAAGTATATGTTGTCTTCAAGAAACCTACTTCACCTATAAGACAGACACAGACCAAAGATAAACGGATGGAAAAAAATATTCTATGTAAACGGAAACCAAGAAAAAGCAGGAGTAGCCATACTGCTATCAGATAAAATAGAAATCAATACAAAAATTATAAAAAGGGAGAAAGAAGGTCATTATATACTGATAAAGTGGTCAATTCACTAAGAGAATATAACAATTCTAAATATATATGCATTCAACACTGGAACACCCAGATATAAAGCAAATATTATCAGAGCTAAAGAGAGAAACAGACTCCAACACAATAATTGTTGGAGACCTCAACACTCCACTTTCAGCATTGGACAGATCATATAGACAGAAAGTCAGCAAAGAAATACTGGACTTAATCTACATTATAAACCAAATGGACCTAATAGATATTTACAGAACATTTCATCCAACAGCTGTAGAATACATGTTGTTCTCCTCAGCTCATGAATCATTCTCAAGGATAGATCATATGTTAGGTCATATGATCTTAAAACAAGTCTTAAGTAACTCCAAAAACCTAAAATTTTACCAAGTATTTTGTCTGACCACAATGGAATAAAATTAGAAATTAATAATGAGATGAACACTGGAAAATATACAAACACATAGAAATTAAACAATATGCTCCTGAATGATCAGTGGGTTAATGAAGAGATTAATAAAGAACTTTAAAAATTGTTTCAAAACAAATGAAAATGAAAGCACAACATATCAAAACCTGTGGGATACAGAAAAAAGAAGTAATAAGAGGAAAATTTATAGCAATAAGCGCCTATATCAAAAAAGTAGAAAAGCTTCAAATAAACAACCTACCCATACACCTCAAAGAACTTGAAAAACAAGAGCAAACCAAACCCAAAATTAGTACCAGGAAACAGAAATAATACAGATCAGAGCAGAAATAAATGAAATTGAAACAAATAAACACAAAAAAACCAACAAAACAAAATGTCACTAGTTTGAAAAGATAAATAAAATTGACACACCATTATCTAGACTAAGAAAAAAGAGAAAAGATCCAAATAAATAAAATCAAAGAGACCATTACAACTGATACTGCAGAAATCCAAAGGATCATTACACACTACTATGAGCAACTACATGCCAATAAATTGGAAAACCTAGAAGAAATGGATAAATTCCTAGACATATACAACTTACCATGATTGAACCAGAAAGAAATCCAAAACCTGAATAAACCAATAATAAGTAATCAGATAGAAGCAGTAAGAAAATTTCACCCATCAAAGAAAAGCCCAGGACCCAATAGCTTCACTGCTAATTTCTACCAAGCATTCAACTACTAACACCAATCCTCCTCAAACTATTCCAAAATATCGAGGAGGGAATACTCCCAAACTTGATATATGAGGCTTATATCATCCTAATACCAAAACTAGAAAAAGACACAGCAAAAAAAAAAAAAAAAAGAAAAGAAAAGAAAAAGAAAACGTAGGCCAGTATCTCTGATAACATAGATAGTTCATAGACAAAAGTCCTCAATAAAATATTAGCCAACCAAATTCAACAATACATTCAAAAGATTATTGTGATCAAGTAGGATTCATCCCAGGGACACAAGGATGGTTCAACATATGCAAATCAATCAATGTGATACATCATATTAATAGAACAAATGAACAAAAACCATATGATCATTTCACTTGATGCCGAAAAAGCATTTGATAAAATTCAACATCCTCTTCATAATAAAAATTCTCAAAAACTGAGTACAGAAGGAACTTACATCAATATCATAAAAACCATATATTACTGACCCACAACTAGTATCATACTGAAGGGGAAAAAATGAAAGCTTTTTCTCTAAGATCTGGAACAAGACAGGATGCCCACTTTCACTGTTGTTATTCAACACAGAACTGGAAGTTCTAGGTAAAGAAATCGGATGAGAAAAAGAAATAAAAAGCATCGAAATTGGAAAGGAAGAAGTCAAATTACCCTTGTTTGCAGATGATATGGATCTTATATAGAAACATAAAGCCTCCACAACTATCATAACTGATAAACAAATTCAGTAAAGTTGCAGGACATAGAATCAACATACAAAAATCAGTAGCATTTCTGTATGCCAATAGCAAACAATCTGAAAAAGAAACCAAGAAATAAATCCCATTTAAATAGCTATAAATAAAATACAATACCTAGGAATAAACTTAACCAAAGAAATGAAAGATCTCTATAATGAAAACTATAAAACAATAATGAAACAAATTAAAGAGGACACAAAAAATGGAGAGATATTCCATGCTCATGGATTGGAAGAATCAATATTATTGAAATGTCCATACTACCCAAAGCAGTCTACAGATTCAATGCAATCCCCATCAAAATACCAATGACATTCTTCATAGAAAGAGAAAAAAATAATCCTAAAATTTATATGAAGCCACAAAAGACCCAGAATAGCCAAAGCCATCCTGAGCAAAAAGAACAAAAATGGAAGATTCATATTACCTGACTTCAAATTATACTACAGAGCTGTAGTAACCCAAACAGCATGGTAATGGCATAAAAACAGACACAGGGACCAATGGAACTGACTAGAGAACCCAGAAATAAATCCATACACCTATAGTGAACTTATCTATGAGAAAGGTGCCAAGAACATTCAGTGTAGGAAAGGATAATCTCTTCAGTGGTGCTGGGAAAATTGGATAACCATATGCAGAAGAATGAAACTGGATCCCTATCTCCCACCATATACAAAACTCAAATCAAAATAGATTAAATACTTAAATCTAAAACCTAAAAAACTATGAAATATTAAAAGAAAGCATTGGGGAAATGCTTCAGGACATTGGTTTGGGCAAGGATTTCTAGTGTATTACCCCAAAAGCACAGGCAACCAAAGCAAAATTGGACAAATGGGATCACATTAAGCTAAAAAACTTCTGCACAGCAAAGGAAACAATCAACAAAGTGAAGAGACCACCCATAGAATGGCAGAAAATATTTGCAAACTACCCATCTGACAAGGGATTAATAACTAGAATATATAAGGAGATACAACAACTTGATAGAAAAAAAATCAGATAATCTGATTAAAAAATAGACAAATGATCTAAATAGACATTTCTCAAAAGAAGATACACAAATGGCCAACAGGTATATAAAAATGCTCAACATCATTAGTCATCAGAGAAACGCAAATCAAGACTACAATGAGATACCATCTCACCCCAGTTAAAATGGCTTTTATCAAAAAGGCAATAAAAAATGCTGGTGAGAATGTAGAGAAAGAGGAATCCTCATTAAATGTTGGTGAGAATGTAAAGTAGTACAAACACTATGGAGAACAGTATGAATGAAGGTTGCTCAAAAAATAGAAAATAGAACTACCATATGACCCAGCAATCCCACTTACAGGTATATATCCAAAGGCAGGCAATTTAGTATATTGAAAAGATATCTACATTCTTATGTTTATTGCAGCACTATTCACAATAACCAGGATCTGGAATCAATCTTAGTGTGCACCAATGGATGAGTGGTTAAAGAAATTGTAGTATGAATAGACAATGGACTATCATATTCTGCCATTTGCAACAACATGGATGGAACTGGAGAACATTAAGTGAAATAAGCCAAGCATAGAAAGACAAATCTTGCTGTTCTCACTCATATATGGGAACTAAATATTAAAATCAATTGATCTCATGGAGACAGAGAGTAGAATGATGGTTACCGGAGGCTGGGAAGGGTCAGGGGGAGTGGAGGATAAAGTGGGGATGGTACCCATTAAGCATCTCCACTTTACTGAAATTCAACAATGGAACAGAAAATATTGCAAAATGAGAGATAATTCTTTCTTAATTAAAGTGATATCTAAGCAATTAGAATAGCAATAAGGAAACTGACATTTATTTAACCTATGAATTATCACATATTATTATACAGAACTATTACTGCTTAAAGTTGAAAAGTTACCTACCATTACTCTTTGTGATGCTGTCCCCAGTACAAAAATCAAAATACGGTTTTATGCATATGTCTTAGCATTTCATTTTATCAGGCTGACTTCATAGTCAATCCTAATATCAAAATAATATACATTCAGAATTAGGAGTATTCAAAGAGCATTAGCTACAAGGTTTTTTTTGTTTTGTTTTGTTTTTAATGAGACATAGTCTTGCTCTGTTGCCTGGGCTAGAGTGCCATGATATCAGCCTAGCTCACAGCAACCTTAAACTCCTGGGCTCAAGTGATCTTTCTGCCTCAGCCTCCCGAGTACCTGGGACTACAGGCATGCGCCACCATGCCCAGCTAATTTTTTCTATATAGTTTTAGTTGTGTAGCTACTTTCTTTCTATTTTTAGTAGAGATGGGTCTTGCTCTTGCTCAGGCTGGTCTTGAACTCCTAAGCTCGAACGATCCTCCCGCCTCGGCCTCCCAGAGTGCTAGGATTACAGGTGTGAGCCACCACGCCTGGCCAGCTACAAGGTTTTTTAAATCCTAAAATTGTATAACAGTGAACACTGGGAACAAACAAAGTCCACAAACAAAAGATTGATTAAATATATTATAGTACATCCACATAATAGAATGAGTCAGATGTTGTTGTAGATGTATATTTATTAGGAAAACATTCATAGTCTAATTCTAGGTTTTAAAAAAGCTACATAAGAAAATAGAATGTATAGTAGAGCCCCAATTTTGTAAAAACTAAAATTGAACACATATATATGTTTAAAGAAATATACTCCAAAATACTATTCTTATTCTGGGACAGCATAAATATGAATGTGTATGTACGCATGTGTCAGTGTGAAAGTGTGTATCTATGTATATATAGGGATTTCCTTAGCTATTTTTTTAATATATAAGAAGCATTGCTTTCATAATCAGAAAGTAAAATGATTTTAAAACTCATTTAAAAAGAAGTATTATTTACTGTCAAGTTTCAATGTGAAAAACAAAGTCTGTTTGAAGTCTGTATTAGTTTACTGTCACTCTTTAAATTTATAATTCTAAATTTAGATATTTTGCATTTTGACTCAAAGGTGAAATACAGAAACAAACAAATGAACTTGACACTTTCACATACACACAAGTTAGAAAGACACAATGTCTGAAACAAACAGTTGGTAGGGGGGGAAAGTATATATTTCAGATACAACCCTTAAATTACAAACTTAATTTAAAAAAACTTGATTGGGAGTTACCAAAGTACAATACAATGTTGAAATTACAATGTTGAAATACTCTGAGAGAAAACTCCAGTTCCCTTTGATCTTTGAAGAGGTCATTTCCTCACGCTCCAAATGAGCCATTCAGAAATCTTCCTTTACTATTTACTTGTATAGAATATCTAATTGTACATCTGAGATCCATTGTATGAAATAAAGAAACCTGTGTTTTAAAAGCAAAATATAAAATTTAAAAATTAAGAATGATTTTCCCTTCACTGAACATTTAGTGCAGTTATTTATATTCTCAGTTTCTTTTAATAAGTTTCTATTTTTCCTTAAGTACGTCAACATTGCTTTAACACCTAATATCCAAGATCTTTACACAGAAATGAACTTTAAGCTCTTTCTCCTATTTAGAAGTTCTGGTGTCATAAGGATAATATAGATTTAACTGTTTGTTTACAAGATATACAATACAAAAGTCTATAAAACTATCCATTTCAACATATTTTCAAAAAATTTCTCCAGCATAGCATTATAAATGAAAATGTCTAAGAAATAGGAAAATTCTCATTTTAGTGCTTTAGAATTAAATATTACCATTTAAAATTCCCTAAGATATATTTATTTAGATTTCTTTGTCAAAGTATAAAAATGGTAATGGCATTTCATTTTAACATCAGAAAATAATGAATACCATAGTTGGTATGATATTTAAAAGGCTTCATATTTTCACCTAATATGATTGTAGGTATACTTTTCTGTTCCATCTTTCCCTCCCACACATGAAATCATTCCATGGCAAATCCCTTAAATTCCTCTTTTGAAGTTAAAAATTAATTTCCATGGTTACTCTTCTATAATCCTCCACCTTTTAAAAATGCAAAATATGCTTATACTTTATGAGAAATCAGATGAAATCCTAAATACCCTATGTATGTGCAATGCTTTTAAAAAGAAAAAAAACACATTCATTCTTTTAAAAAAAATCAAGAAGTCTGATTCTGTAATTAATATGAACAAGGTAACAATTTGCTTTTAAGTGTCCATTGAAAATGTTAACTCAGTGTTAAATTATAAAGAATTTCCATGGAAATACACAAGACATCCACACTGATTCTAAATGAAATTCATTATGAGCAGCTCTATTATACTGAATGGCAAATGAATTCTTAATAATGAGACACTTGATGTGTTATCCAGAACTGGGGTTGACAAGAAACCACTTAGCTTCACTTTCTAATAATATTATAGCAAGTAACTGATAAAGCACATATATTTTTCAACTTGAAAGGAAAACTTTAAAGAAAAGAATGTTTAACAAACCTTTTTATTATTATTAATTTTTCCTTGGAAATTAAAGTTTTTTCTTTGTAAAAAAAAAAATTGTATCAGTAGTTTGAACAATGCCAAACATTTTTAATATAGTATGTTTCCTGTATAGATTTGTCTAAGGTTCTGCTCTTTTGTAAGCTCATCTTGCCCTTACCATCAGAAGTCCATCACAACAGATGCTAGAATACTTAAAAACCTATCACTATACACTCTTCCAGCACACCACAGACTAGGAAAATGAAGGTGGTTTACGGGTGTCCTTGTCTCACTTTATCCACCTCTTCGTTGTTGATGTGTAGGCTTTAATGTGCATCCTTGCACCTCTCCTTCGGCAGGAAGCCTGTCTCCGGGGATCACTTGCAGAAAATAGGACATTGAGTCCATAATTAAAGTAATCTCTTTCCAGGCAGATGCTGCAGTTGGCTCTGTTATCACATATTACAAAAGGCATCTTGAGGGTTATAAAATGTGCAGCAAATAGCTTTGGAGATGAGAAACAGCAATTTTTCATCTAATTTTGATCCATAGACATGTAAGTACTGTATTGCTACTTCTTGGTTTTAAGCCAAATAACTATTATGGTACTGAGATGAGCCAGGCAGTAACCAAAATTAAAGAATACTTTAGCTTTTATCCTCAAAGTGAGAAAAGCTCTTCTGTAACCATCTTTGCACTTAGCAAATAAGGATGCCATCTCAAATCTGAGCATTAATGCCTGCAGGCGGATTTAGAAGAAAGGCTTATGTAGCTTAGCTTTACAGCCATACTTTCAATATATTTGCTTAAGTTAAAACCAGGGGTTGATTAAGGGACCTACCATCTTAGCTCCTTTGCAACTACAGTGT
Organism: Microcebus murinus; assembly: GCF_040939455.1. Taxonomy (NCBI): domain Eukaryota; kingdom Metazoa; phylum Chordata; class Mammalia; order Primates; family Cheirogaleidae; genus Microcebus; species Microcebus murinus. The sequence continues at coordinate 60,469,807 of NC_134112.1, forward strand.
ACATTTTTAATTAGAAGTCTTTTCACTGTTTATCTTTCCTGTAAAATTTAGGACATTGCTCTTTGAACTATATGTCATCCCTGCTAACTAAAATGCTGGTGTTACTCATAATCCCTTCTATAAATACTAATAGTGGAAATAAATGGAGGAGATTTAACTAACACATTCTTGTTTCCGGCTTAGGACTTGTCAACGTGGGTAACCAAAATCTGACTTTAATAATGTGAGGTGCTAAAATGGAGATGGAAATAATTAATTTTGTTTATTTCTCAGTGCTAAATAAGATGATTTATCAATATGTGATGATATCATGTTAAAGAGATTATCTCATAATTCCAGAAAATATGTGGTTTCAATTTTTTTATTTCCTCATATTTAAAAAAAAATTTTCTAACAATAAAGTTTTACATGGACTTGGCTTTTCAATTTAAAAATATTGTTAATAATATTTACCTTTAAATTTTATGTTAGTATAAATAGCATTCAAAAACACAAAAATCTAAGTTAACTTAATAAACAATAGAAACATTTGCATTCTAGCATATTTAAGTCTTCAGAGTTAATATTGAAGAGAAATTTATGTAATGTTGCTTGAACTATTAGGGAAAAACTAACTGCAAATCAAAATTTTTAATTATTGATAAAGTTTTGGTAAATGACCAAATTGATATTTGTGAAGCATCTAAGATATTAAAATATAAAGTCAGTGCATGCCTGAGGTATAAATAGCAGAGTATAAACCCTAATTCTCTAACATAATCTTCTGGCATATTCATATATTCATGCGTTTTTTCACTGATGCTCGTACACATTCATTCATCTATTCAACAAATAACTCTTAAAGAATGTCTTTGTCTAAACAATTTTATAATACTACCTGCAATTGAAATATTAATATTAAAAATATTCAGTATTCTGAATATTTTCTGAGTATTAAAAATACTCAGTATTCTGCCACTTCAAAGGCAGTTTTCAATTTTGCATGTTTCTTTCAGCTTTGTCTATATGTAAGTTATTTTGTTCTTAGGTAATTATAATTTTATCCTTAATACAATTAAGTTTTACTTACTTTGTCTGATATTAATATAGTGACACCAACTTACCAAGTTATTAGCACTTGCCTGCTGTCCTTTCCCATCTGTTTACTTTCACCGTTTTTGTGCCATTATGTTTAGTTTTGTCTCTTGGAAGCAGTACATTGCTGGATTTTTGAAACTGCATTCTAAAAGTCAGTGTTTCAACTGGTGAATTTAATCTGTTTACATTTATTGTAATTACTGATTTATTTAGATTACTAGTATTATATTACATTTTATATTTCTATGATTTTAAAATTTGTTTTTTTTCCTTTCTTTGGAGGGATTAATATAACATTCTTGAATCCTTTCCTCATCACCCTCATAATTTGGAACTTATAATGTTATTTCTGTTCTTTACATTTATGTCTTTACCAATCATCCTTAACTAAACTTACAACCTTCTTGCAAAAGAATTTGAAGACATTAGAAAACCTTAATACTGATTCTTCCTTCTCCCATATTATATACAAATGTTGCTTAGAATTTTACTTATACATTGCTTTTAAATTCTATCCTAGTTTATGGTATATATTTTATATGTAAATTAATTTGCATATTCAATGCTTAGAGTTTCTAAGATACTAATTTCTTTGCTCATCATTAATTATTGTATCACATCATAATTTCTTGTATCCTACAACTTTTACCTTTCTTTCCAGTTTTTCTTTTTACAAAAATTTGCTTTAACATGGTCTGTGTACATTTTGATTTTGGTAAAAATATCAAACTTTATTTTTAAAAAAAATTTTTGTTTTCACACTTGATTTGGCTTGAGACATGCCTTGGCCCAAGGTAGCCAATGAGCAGCACTATGCTCTGAGCACTGTAAGAGATGGTAACCAGAGGCAATTCTCACCTGTCATACTTGGCTTACCACTGCCCATAAAGACCACAGAAATCGCTGCAGTGGCAAATACAGCTAAAATGAACAATAAGGTAACCAGTTCTTTACACGGTCTTGCTTGTTGAGGTTAGAAGTTATGATGGTTCAAGTTCACATGATAATTTCAAAACCTTAGTTTTGCTTTACTCTTTCTATATGTCCTTTGAAGTGCATGGTTACCTTCTGTAAATATTAAGGTAAGATTAGAGGAAAAGATAATTCAACAGATTCTTTAAACCCATGCTATACAATAAAACTTTCAGTAAGGATGGAAATGTTCTACATTTGTGCTGTCCAATAAAATAGTCATTAGCCCTATATGACTACTGAGAACTTGAAATGTGGCTGGTATAACTGAGGAACTGAATTTTTTATTTTATTAAATTTTAATTAAACTTCAATAGCCACACATGGCTTGTAGCTACCATGTTGGAAAGAACAGCTCTAAACAAATTTTACAGTGTGTGTGTGTGTGTGCATGTGTATGCATATTTCTGTGCTATGATTTGAATGTATCAAAGTTCATTTGTTGGAAACGTAATCCTTAATGCAGCAGTGTTGAGAGGTGGGACCTTTTAAAAAGGTGATTAAGTCATGAGGACTCTGCCCTCAAGAACGGATTAATGCCATTATTGCGGGAATGGGTTAGGCAACTTGGCAATGTGTTCCTGAAAGAAGGATGAGTTTGGCCTCCTTCCACTCTTGGGCATGCATGTTTTGCCATGTGACGCCTTCTGCCATTGTGTTATAACACAACAAGAAGGCCCTCACTAGATGTGGCCCTGTGATCTTGGACTTCCCAGTCTCCAGAACCTTGAGACAAATGAACTTCTATTGTTTATAAATTATCCAGTGTCAGGTGTTCGGTAATAGCAGCACAAAATGAACTAAGATGACGTGTACATGTGTATACACACATGAGAGTGTGTGTGTGTGTGTGTACGTAATATGTATATGTCCAAATAAGTCATAGAGGACAAAGTAAATTCTTTAAAAAATTCTTATCTGGAAGAAACAATCAAAATTGTATTTCATGCTTGTAATAATGCCTTAATATTCAAAGATTTACTAAAATTAGACCTTCCTAATATGCTGCTGCTAGTATATATTATCCAAGTGACTATATTGGCAAACCATGGAGTTATTGCTGCCATGAGAAAAACTTATTCGCCTATTTCTCAGACATCTTTGTCATCACTATTTGACTATGTGGGCAGTTTGGAAAAATGAAATTTCACACTTAGGGCTTCTAAAAGTGGTTTAATCAATTCTAGTAATGGAAAAATAACCCAAATCTCTGCCCATACCTCATTCAGAAAATTTCTATTTGGTTTAGGGAACTTCTAATAATTGTAACACATAAAGCTTTTATATTTATTGACTTTGGTCTTTTTGCTCTCACAAATGTTCCATGTGGTTTTTCAAATAAGAAGTGCCAAGTACACTAGTAATCCCATCTAGACCACAAGGCTCTGTAATAAGGAGCATTTTGTGGATTCCAAACTTGAGTCCATTTACTTGAGTGCCCTCCTTGAATTCTCACACCATTACATGAAAGAAAAAGAAGAAGGTAAGAGGTGGTTTTGTCATAGGACTGGTTTTTTTTTTTTTTTTTGCTTCTAGAGTCAACATTAGGGAAAACCTAACATTTCTGTCTAAAAAGAAACAAAAAGCAGAGATTTTGAAAAAGAACAAATTTATTAATGCAACTATTCAGGCCCATCCTGGGAACCTGGTTAAAATTATTTTATTACTAGAAAGTTTTCCACTGTAAAGTAGTCCAACTTCTCTGATGGCCTTATCATTTTGGTGCAAAGAAATCTCCTAGTGAGGACTCCAGTAGATTGCCCTAATATAACTGGTGCTGTTTACACTGTGACTTCCTAGAAGGAGGAGACACAGGAAAGGAGAAAAGAGAGAAGGGGAAATGAAGAGAGCAGTTTAGCCTTTTGAATATGTTAAATTAAAATATATATACTGTTTAATAAAAATAATTTCTTCAAGCCTTCTTGGAGATTTATGGACATATTATCTCAACCACACTCCCTAAAATTAAAAATAAATTCCCAGGAAGCATTTTGACCTCATTTCCCAAAGTGTTGATCTATAAGAACACATATTAGTCCCTGAACTTACACTGCCTCCTTGTCTAAGTCTAATTGGTTATTTAACTTTGATGGAAAGCAGAGACCTAAGAGGAAGTGAGAACTATCAGTTAGACTCCTAGTTATTTACCTTTAAGGATAGATAATATTTTTTTTATCCTGCCATTCAGAGGTACATTTTTGAGCAGCCCTGAAATAATTGTCTCAAGTTGGGAAATGTTTGTTAAAAAAAACACTAGACCATCAGAAAAAAATAATAGACTTACTATTTAAGAGATAGATGAAATTCCACCTCTGGAAAATAGCACATCTGGTTTTATCTAACAGTGTGGATATAATCATTTCAGGCTTACATGAGAAGTAATTTATTTTTGTAGTAAGCTATGTATAATCCAGAAAGTAAAAATAACATTTGCATGTATCAGTTATTAGTATCCTTATGTATAGGTGTGAATGTACCCCCAATAAACATACTCATGGGTGAGTCCCCAGTTTTACTTCAAATGTTTAAGTAACGAGGCAAATACCTCTGTGATGTTTCTTTTTGACAGACAGAAGTGGGCAACCACACTATCTTTTCTAAAGAATCCCCCAGATGGACTGGAATGGCTCTCATCAAAAATTAAAGGCATCTGAGATACACTCAAAACAGCACTTCAAATCTCTCGCTCTGTATCATTTTGAGTCTGAAGGGGTTCAGAAACTGCTTGTGTCTTCAATTTTTAAAATGATTTTTTCTTCTTCTTGTTTAGTGTACTTCAAGAAAACGATCCCTCTAGGAGACACTTCCTTTAAAACATCAAATGTTCAGACACAGTCCTCCTGCGTTCCTCTTTGCTAACCTGGGTCCATTCTTTGTCAATGCTCCATATCTTAAACAGAATACTGCTTGGTTCATTCTGTTTTCAGTTTTGAGGAAATTCACATAAGGTTAAATAATCACTAATATAGGCACAAATCTGATCCTCTTTAATGTTCAATTTTTACTCTAATATTATGACAGTATCTCTGTCCAGTTAAACCTAAATTTGTGATGAATTTTGCTGCTAATTCGCAATTCCCTATAAGAAGTACCCTTGTGACAAGGGATAGCATAAAATCAACATCCAAAGAATGGACCTACATTATACATATCAAGATCAAACTCATGTTTGACACCTTAGAACACTATGTTCTCCACATTTCAGAATTTTATAGTGGTGCCTTTCAATATTCAAATGAATCAGATATTATTATATGCCATATAGAGACAGATTTCAAAATGTAGATAGAAAACATATGTTGGCCACTTGAAAAAGCAAACTCTATTTAATTTTCATTGTATCAATATCGTGTGTATTTAACCACAACAAAATAGACAAGTCATCATTCATTCTAAGGACAACTGTAGTGACGTGGCAAAAATCACCTGCTCTGAAACCAGATTGTGTCACTCACTAGGTAAGTTACCTTAAGCAAGTTATTTAATATCTCTGCCCTTCAATTCCCTTCATCTGTAAATTGAGATAATAGCATTACCTACTTTACACAATCACTGTGAGAATTAAATAGATTAAGAGAGGTAAACTATTTAGAACAGTGGCTGGAACAATATAAATTTTCAAAACCATTGTTAATATTGTAGGTGCTACTTTACAACTTCCTTTCCCTGGTAGTTTCTCACTTTTAGAGTTAGATGGCTTAGAGAATTCCTTACTTTGGTCTTTTGATACCTCCTTTCTTTCTCCCCTTCTTCTCTCCTTCCCTCCTTCCCCCATCCCCCTTTGTCCCTCTCCCCTCCTCCTCTTCCTCTTCCTTTATCCTTGTCCCTCCCTCCCTGGCTCTCTCCCCTCCTTGGGAAATTTTAGGGGAAGGGGATTTATATCCAAGAAGTTTAGATAATTAAGTACTTTTTTAACTTGAGGTTTACTAGTCACTGAAGACTTCAATCAAATATAAAAGTAAAGACAAACTTTACTTCCATAAGATGTGGATACTAAGCAAATCTTAAAGCAAATTTATAACTTAAAACATAAAAGTTATCAACAAGTGTCATAAAAATCATGATAAAAACAACTCTAGCCCATTTTCTACATCTGTTCGAGTACAGCCAGCATTTTATCCTCATGGCATCTCTCCTCTATGTCTCTCACTTGATTACTTGTAACAAGGAAGTCAGTAAACAGACAGCTGAAATGACTATGTGACTAAGTGGGTTACCAATAAAACATGATTTACTCAGACAGCATGCCACTTACTCTTCACTGGGAAAGGCACACACAACATATGTATGTCTTTAACTTCAGTTCAAATGTTCCATAATTCTTGGTATAGGATTTTTTTAAAGGGGATTTTAAATAGGTAATTGGGTTTTAAAAATCAGCATTTGCATCATACATTAACTTACTAATATGAGATTATATAATACAATTGGGTGTAGCGTCAATTCTATGGCCAGCCTTAGGAAAATCATGTACATGGGTGAATGACAAACGTTAGTTGCTAGACTTTTTTCAAATACAACACACCATCGACCGTAATATATAAAGAAGTAAAGCAAATTCTGCCAAGTATAACTGTAGGATGTCGTCAAATGTAAAATGCAACCCTACTTCTGAGATCCCATAATGTAAAAAAGAAAATCTGTATCTTAGAATCAATGAAGTATAATATTATCATTAGCTATTAAAAAATATTTACTGAGAGCCTTTTATTGCCTATATAGTTCAGTGTTAGGAACTGTTAGGTATATAAAAACTACTATACATAGTCCTTGACCTTGGAGGATTTAAAAATCTAATTAGAAAAAGAAAATAATTATGTTAAAAATTAAATAACAATATGAATTAATTAATGACATTAAAAAGTTATACTGAATATATCACAAAAGCATATAAGCATGGCTGAAGTTTAATTTCTAAGAAATAATCCTTCCCTCCCTTAAAAAGTGAACAATTTAACTTACAAGGTTAATAAGAAAAGAGACTCATGGTAAATTTACTTTCAAATGCTATAGGTTTTTGTGTGATTTGTTTTTCTTTAATACTTAAAATTAACGTTAAATATTAGCAATCCCCTTCAAGTATTGCTGGACACTTACTAATTACAAAACTAACTCTTATATGTCACTCTACTCAACACACAATAAATACTGAGTAGGAATAAAGGTAGGAAATTGCAAGACTCTAGTTGAGAATCTTTTAAATAAATTGTTTCAGTGGTCCATGTTCAATCTTCACTTTTCCTGTACTCTCTCACAAACTGATTAGAAAAAGAGATCAACAAAAGCATTTTGCCAAGGTAGGAAGCAGCTTAACATTCAACATTGTCATGGCTTACAATAAATACTTAAATCTGTTTGTCAAGAGTGTTAAAAAGGGGAAATTTTATCAGCAAAATTTTATTGGGAAATGCAAGTGAGGGTGTGTAAACTTCTTTGCAGTGAGGAAAAATCACTTCTGACCAAATTGCATTTTTCTGACCAACTACTAAGAAAACACTGGAGTTAAGACTCAAAATATTTAAGTTATTCCTGAGGAAAAAAAATTTCATATCACAGAAACAGTGAGATCATAAGCCATCAAATATCATTTTTAAACAGATTTAACTAAACACTTATCTCTATTTGGAAAGAGGCAGTTCTATATTGCTGACATAGATTTACTTTGTGTTTTATCTTTCAAGAAAGTCGTTCTTATTTTAAATTAAGTAGTTATATATGGCAAGAATATTTAAATTATTTTTGCAAGTGCCAATATGAGTAAAAGAAAATATGAAAAAAAAAAAACAGTGAGGCGTCACTATTAAACTAACTACAGGAATGACAACACTGAACACCATATAATGCAGGGGACATTTTCCCTGATATCTGTGTATATGAGACACTGTACAGGTGTCCTCAAACTTTTTAAACAGGGGGCCAGTTCACTGTCCCTCAGACCATTGGAGGGCCAGACTATAGTTTAAAAAAACTATGAACAAATTCTTATGCACACTGCATCTATCTTATTTTGAAGTAAAAAAAAACCAAATGGGCAAAAACACCCGCATGTGGCCCGCGAGTCGTAGTTTGAGGACACCTGGGTATCAAATATGGGAGATTCAAAATGAAATAAGAATTTGTCCCTGTCCAATCTAACCTAACTGAAAAGGCCAGAAATTGAATCAAGTATAGTAAAATATAATCAGCACAATAATTGAGTAACAAGCAAAATGTGACAATGCATATCCCTTTTGTTGTTGATACCATGGCAGGTTTTACAGAAGAGTTGGTATTTTAAACAGGTATTGAAGAATAGGTAAGATTTTAACATTGGGATTGATACAAAAAAGCATTCCAGGCCAAGGGAAATGCATGGAGAAAGAAAGAAAGTCACAGCATGGTTGGGAGGCCCTGCAGTTCATGCTTTACCAGGAGGCGTGTGCCACAGTGGGTAAGAGAGAAGACAAACAGCAATATTGGGAAAGGCCTTCAAACCCATGCCAAAGGCCTGGTCTTCAAAAGGGAGTTTTAGGCTTAGCCAAGTTTTGACACATCAAGGTAGTACCTTCAGAAGATTAACTGGACAACAAATACATAAGATGGAGTAGAGGAAAAGTAGGCTGGAGGTGAGCAGATTAATTACAAAGCTACTACAATCATCTTAGCAAGAGATACTGGAAAGAAAAGGTATAAAAAACTTTCTGAGGGAGAAAATGACGGGATTAAATGTCAACCAGCTCTATGGATGAAGTTGGCAGCCTGGGTAACCCAGAGGATGGGCAGAAAGAATATATAATCAGTGATGTGAGAGCCATAAAAACCCCTGGCACTGAACTGTGTGCTATCCAGAGGGAAGAAAAGGCAGTGGTAAATTCTGGAGTACACAGGCTATATAGGATTTTGTTGCCTGAGCAGGAGGTTGGAAGAGAAAATCATTCAGGATGCCTTCCAGCTCCGTTTTGCTTTACTGCCCATAGAACAGTTGTTTCTGAACTGCCTTAGACATTCTACTATTGGCCGAACATTTAGCAAGTGCTTCCTGTGTGCCGGGGACTGTTCTAGACAGCTGTGGCAAATTAGTGAACAAAACAGAAAAAATTCTTGCCTTCGAGAAGCTTGCATTTTAGTGAGAAGAAACAAATGATTAATGATGCATGTAATTAAATAAGTGAAGGATATCAAGTGTTAGAAGTAAAAAAAAAAAAAGTTGTGAAAAAGAGCTGAATAAGAAGGATGAGGAATGGTGAGCCTGGAGCAGGAGTAGGGTATAGTCTATATTGAGAGACAGATGTCACAAGTCACAGCTTGTGGCCATAGTGCAGTGTTTATCTAAGGATGCTGTTGAGGGCATCGCTAGTGATGGGCATCGCTACATTCCCCAGTTTCCTCTTAACGATGCACATGAGACCGTCATTAGGCTTCTACAAGCACCCGACTTCTGGCCACCATGAATCTCCTAACCAATCGCACTTCCCAATTGGCACTAATGGCCGGAATGCTCAAAACTAAATTGTGGTCTTCTTTCAAAAAGTGGATGGAGCCTTATAGCATTTTTTGTACCTGCTTTCATCTTATTTTCTGAACACTCATTTTCCAATTACCCTGAATTATTTGTATTTTTTAAATTGACAGATAATAATTATAGATATATTTATGGAATACAATGGGATGTTTTGATGTATGTTTACAGTGTGGAATGATTAAAACAAGCAAATTAACATATCCATCACTTCACATACTTACCATTTTTTTAATGAAAATGTTTAAAGTTTGAAATATATAATACATTATTATTAACTAGAGTTACCATGCTGTGCAATAGATCTCTAAACTTGTTTCTCCTAACTGAAATCTGGTACCCTCTGAACAACTTCCCTCCATTCTCCACACCCTGCCCCCCCACCAATTCACTTATTTTTATCTGCTTGTGTTTTTGTCAGCTAAAATCCAACTCAGAACTTTGGAAGTATAAATAAATATGCAAAAACAAGTTATTTAAAAAAAGCAGTTTTGATCTTTTTTGATACCAAAATTAGTGGCTTTAATTAAGGTCAAACCTGTGAAAATAATACATTTAAGCAGTTGCTCTATATGTAACCCCATGAGAGGTTGTAAGTATTTGCCTTCTGTACGTGTCACAGACGCTTGGGTACTTACATGAAATTCACACAGCCTGTGCCTGCAGGGGGAGCGATCCAGACGAAGCTGAGGTTGGTTGTGGGCAGGTGACTCACGTGAGAGGCCACCACACTGCACATAAACTGGTTACCAAACTGGTGGTCTGACATGATCCCTGAGAGACAGAAAGGAAGGGAAATTCTTATAAAGACAACAAAACAAAGTCCTTCCTGTCATGGCATCACAATATTTTCTGGACATTTTTTTCTTTTATGGTAAGATTCATGATGCTATTTGGCTTCCCCATAAGTTATGTAATTTTTTACTGTTTATTGCTAGAGGTAAATTAATCATTTGAAACATTACTGTTAGGGAGTGACCTACTAAAATCGCTGCCATAGTATTTGTTTTGCTTTGCATCTGTTGACTGATCTTTGCTCATCACCAAAGACCACCAGGACCAATTTGAAGTTAAACAAGGTTAGCTTTATTGGAACTATGTGCAACAAGGGAGACCAAACGCCATGGGGAACTGGGAGGCAGCTCAGTAAGAGGGCATTGGGAGGGGCGGGTTGAAATACTTAGGCTTGTGTTATGTTATTTCAGAGAGCAGGGTGGCCAGGTTTGTCCACGAATTTCTCAGTGTTAGTACTGATAGCTCTGCATCTAGGAAACCTCCCAGTACTGTTTGGGAAGTTTCAGAAAAAGGTAGTTTTGCCTCTGGATTTGGGACTATCACAAAAGTGGAGGCAATATTATCACTGAGTACCTTCATTTCTATCCAGGAGGCATTAGGAATGGAGTGATGCTAAATCTGCAATTGGTAAAAAAGCAACAGCAGTTATGTTTGCATGGAGAGTGGGATGTTGGTCATTTTCGTGGTTTGTACCACATTCTTGCTTTTGTCTGTGTTTAAGATGATTACAGAGTAGGTTGTTTTGCCTCATATCATTACAGTCATAGAGTGGCCTTGTCCAATGATTATGTTTGATAAAATTGCTTATGTTCAATGTGAGGACATAAGCAGCTCCCAGCTTGGCTATCAAGGGATGCTCTTTTTCTTTTCTATAAGGTGACCCTCTTAGATTTACCTCAGATATTAAACATGAATAAATAACTCAACAGTAAGAAAACAAACAACATAATTAAAAAATGGGCAAAACACCTAAACAGACACCTCACAAAAGATAAAACAGATGGCAAATAAACATACATGAAAAGGTGTTTAGCACCATATGTCATTAGGGAATTGAAAATTAGGACAACAGTGAGATATCACTTAAATCTATCAATGACCAAAATCCAAAACACTGATAATACCAAATACTGGTAAAAATGTGCAAACACAGGAACTTTCATTCATTGCTGATGGGAATGCAAAATGGTATAGCCTCTTTGGAAGACAGTGTGGCAGTGGCAGTTTTTTACAAAACTAAACATACTCTAACCATGCAGTCCCCAACTCCTGGACCATGGACTGGTACCAGTCTGTGGCCTGTTAGGAATCGAACCACAGAGCTCCACCTTCTCTCCTCCCTACCCACCACATCCATGGAAAAATTGTCTTCCATGAAACTGGTCTCTGGTGCCCAAAAGGTTAGGGACCCCTACTCTAACCATATAATCCAGCAACCGCACTCCTTGGTATTTACCCAAATGAATTGAAAACTTATGTCCACACTAAAACCTGCACATGGACATTCACAGCAGCTTTATTCATAATTGCCAAAATCTGGAAGCAACCAAGATGCTCTCCAGTAGGTGAATGGACAAATAAACTGCGGTACATGTAGACAATGGAATACTATTCAGCACTAAAAGGAAATGAACTATTTAATATCAAGCCAAGAAAAGACACAAGGCAAACTTAAATATGCACATTACTTAGTGAAAGAAGTAAATTGGAAAGGCTACATACAATATGATTTCAACTATATGACATTCTAGAAAAGGCAAAACTATGGAGACCATAAAAAGATGAATCCCTTCCAGGGTTTGGGCGTGGGGAGGGACGAATAGGCAGAGCACAGAGGATTTTCAGGGCAGTGAAACTAACTATTCTGTATAATACTACTAATGACATAGATATACATCATCACACAAATTTTTTAAACCCACAGAATGTACAGCACTAAGAGTAAATTTTGGGTGACAATGATATGTCACTGCAGGTTCACTGAATGTAACAAATGTGCTTCCATGGGACAGGACATTGAGAACAGGGGAGATTTCTCATGTGTGGGGACACAGGGTGTATGGGAACTCTCTGTACTTTTCACTCAATTTTGCTGGGAACCTAAAAATCCTCTAAAGAAATAAAATTTATTAATAAATATGTGCTAAAAACATTGCCAGGAATAGGAAGTTAAATTTAAAAATTCTCTCATTTACTAGCTTTGTGACCTTAGACAAATAACTTATTCTTTTTGAGTTTTCTTGTCTGTAAATGGAAATACCATGCCCTCTATTTCCTAAAGTTGTGAGAATTAAGTGACTCAATATATATGACAGCACCTAGGACAGTATCTAAAGCAGTGGGCTCTCAATAAATCTTGATTTCCTTCCTGCATCTCTAAAACAGGATCCTATTTATACTATTTCCCTATAAGGAAATTCTCAATGAATTTCTCAATGAATTCCCAATGAAATCCCTGGCATTTCATCCTATAGGTTCCAGCTGAACCATTTCCTTAACTCCAATATAGCTCTTAGCCCAAGGCATTTGGAATATTTATTTCCTTATCTTTCTCTATATCTTTTTTCTAATTTCAGCATATTATGGGGGTACAAATGTTAAGGTTACATATATTGCCCATGCCCCGCTTCCCCCTTGAGTCAGAGCTTCAAGCGTGACCATCCCCCAAACATTGCAAATCTAGTCTACTAATCCACATTTCTCTAGCACCTATCACAGAATGCACAAATACTTATTTTTGTTATATTTAGGCCTTTGATCTCATGCTTAAAAAGGTCCTCTTAAGTTCATGACTAGCCTGGGAAAAATTGCAAGACCCCACCCTATACAAAATTAAAAAAAAATATTAGCGGGGCATGGTGGCATGCACCTGTAGTCCCAGCTACTAGGGAGGCTGAGGCAGGAGGATCCCTAGAGCCCAGCAGTTTGAGGCTGCAGGTGAGCTATGGTCAAGCCTCCACACTCCAGCCTGGGTGACAGAGTGAGACACTGTCTCAAAAAAAGAAATTCTTCTCAATCCCCAAGATACAAAAAAATTCTCCTATATTTCTCTCTAATATTTTATTTTTACATTGATATATTTAATGCTTCTAAATTTTATTTTGTTATGTGGTACAAGGTCAGAATTTGAGGGTTTTTTTCCTAAATGGTTCTAGGTTCCCATCACTGTTCCCCTGGGATGTCATGATCACTCCTTACAAGTTTCTCTGCCCCTGTCTCACTCCCCATTCTACCAAAATGATTTCTCTGAATGACATATAAGATCCTGTCAATTCCCTGCTAAATCTCAAATGGCACCCCATCAGATTCCAGAGAAATGCAAACTCCTTAGCATCAGTTATAAAGTCTGGCACAGCTGACCCCTACCCACTCTCCCTGCACTCCCTCGCCACCTCTGTGAACCAGCTCTGCAGTCATTCTCAGGCACTGGTGGTTGACCCCTCCTCACCCACTCCTCTAAGCATATGTTCTCCTTTAGACACAGCAGGCCCCAGACTTCTGCTCTCCTCCCACTTATCCCTCTTCTCCGGGAGGCTAACTTTTATGTGCTTTGAAGGCAATGCAAGGCTCAATGTGGCCTGTGTTTAACACCAAACATTAACAGAATTCACTTGCTGATCTGGGGGTATAACGATACAAAGCCACATCACATATGGCCTGGCCATATCTCAGAGACCTCCCTCCCCAGTCACTGCCCCTGCCCCATGTTTGGATAGGTGTCCCCTCTACAGGTCACCACAGCAGTTCATACATCCCTCCGTCATAGCACTTGGTTGTCTCCCCAAGTAGTCTATGAGGGACTCTGTCTTTAAACTTCATATCCCAAGCACCTGTTACAATGTCTGACACAACGCAGATACTCAAGAAATATTTTTCTAAATAAATATGAGGCTAACTTTTAAAATATTTAATAAAGGGCAACAGAAGTTATAACACCTATGTTGCATTAAGTAGTGAAACTGAATCTTCTACAATGGAAAGTTGTTCAGCATAAATCATAACTGGTCTAAGCAATAGAAAAACAAGTCTATATTTTGACATATCCAAATGATGCTTTTTCTCATTCATGACAAAATTCATCAAGCCAGAGAAGCCACAAGGTTAGGGAGGATAAGGGACTCCCAGGGAAATCACAGAGTGCCAAAGGACACTCAGCAGCCATGACTCAGGCATTGCCACTTTCCTCTGGTCAGGCATAAAGCAGGGATCCAGTGTGTAGAAAATGACAAGTCTGCAGAAGTCTGCCTGGCTGAAAGGAAAACACAGTTCCATCCAGAGTCTTGTGGGAAGGGAAATGAATCAAACAAAATAACATTTCAGTATTACAGAGCCATGGTAACAGGATCCACAGGCAAACATCTCCCCATTCCTCAAAACCCCTCCTAGAAAGTGAGTCAATGTCTGGCCACATATTACTAGACAGAATTTTATAAGCAAAGTAGCTCATGCCCTAGCCTGGGTGAACATGCCATAGAAGAACATTCTTGCAACCCAACAGTCTAGCATAGTAGTTCTCCAACTTGGAGACACAGAGGCACCAGCAGAAGAGATATAATCTCTGGTACCCAGAGATGTTGAATTAACTGGTCTAGAGGATAGCTTGGGTATTAGGATTTTAAAAATTTCACCAAGCAATTCTAATGTATAGCCAAGAACTTGCATTAACATGTGACTTAGTAAAATGTTGTCTAGAATTCAGAGGTTAGAGTAATACTATTCATATTACTGAAGTATCAATAAAGACTTTGAAGGTATTCAACAATCTTTTATACAATGGCCTTGGTAGTAACACAAAATGCCCTATCCTCTTACCTACTACTCCTAAAACCATCCCAAACATGTATTCTCTGGATCTTTGCAAACACTGAGTATACATGGTCTTTGCTTTTTTAACACAGAACGCTGGCATATTAATTATACTGCTACCACATTGTAACTGGATTTTCTTTGAGAACATCTAACTAGAACTATCTAACCAGAGCTCTAACTATTAGAAATCTATTTATCTAAATGTCAACCAGCAGGGGGAAAAAAATCCCTCAGTACCCCTATTTTGCATCAAACATTGGGTAAGGCCCTAGGGAGGTATATAAAAGAAATATAGAAAATTTGCCCTGAAATGACTGGAGCTGGGAAGAGAAAACTGGAATAAACTAACATTCTAAACAAAGCAGCTAGGAAACAAGTAAGTGCTGAGTGATATTGATGAAAAATACAAAGTAGGGGTGAAAAAGTGATTAATACAGATAATTATAATAATGACAACTAATGCTTATTGAACACTTATTGTGACCTGAAGTTATTCCAAGTGCTTCATGAATACTGACTTACTTAAGGCCTTTAACAACACTGAGGTAGGAGTGGTCATGCTCCACACTTCACCGATTAGGACACTGAGAAAATGCAGACAAAAGAACTTGCTGGTGGTCACAAGACAAGGAGGCACAGTAGCCTGGGTTGCTACACAGTCAGAAATGGCTCTACTGGAGTCTGAGCCTAGAACTGAGAATTGAAGGGAAAGCTAAGATTTCCCACATTTGTTTTCATCTACATGAAGCAGCAGGGCATAATCCAGAGACGGTCTCTCTGCCACTCGCTGCTGCATGACTTCGTCAGGATGCGCCCTCCAGCTTTGTTCTGACATCTGTAAAATGCTAAGACCCCTTTCAGCTCCGTAAGTCTCTGAGTACAATAATAAATGAATAGAGGAAAGATGGGAGGACATTCCACAAACATGGACATAATGAGCAAGGCTGCGCATATAAAACAAGAACTAGGAGAAGAGAGAGTCAGAATCAGTTTCCAGTGTTCTATGAGACACAATTTCCTGCATCCAACACAGTGATCTTTTTAATGCCTTTGGTGTCCTGAAAGACATACGCCATCTAATTAATAGGGATGATTTGGAAACCTATTCTTGGGATAACTGAAATTTGAATTTGGTAACAAATTTGAGTTGATGTTGCTTTCCTTGTTGCATGCTGGATAACAGGATACATACTGAGTTTTATTAATATATATGTATATAATGTAGTTCTAATATTTTATTTGCATTGTTGTAGTTATGCATAAACTGTCATACAAAAAATTTTTCATATGGAATTTCTTCTCCAAAGAGGCAGTACTTTTCCAAAAGAATTGGGCTGTGAGAGAAACTAAAAACTTCAAATGTAGCTCTCCTGCTACAGCTTGAAGCAAAGAAGAGTTTATCCGTCAAAACCTGAAGTTCTACAAAACTAGTAACTGTTTTGATTTTAGCAAGACTTAAAAGCATCTATGTTATGAAAATATTTTCCTTTTGAATATTGTGTACACACATCTGAAAAACAGAATATTCATAACCTTGCTGTAATTTCTATATTAACAATCACTAGAACTCTTTCAAGCCACTATTCCTTTGACAAAGTATGGGTGCTTAAAATACACTGTCATACAAACCATCGGATATCTAGTTTACAAATAGCCAATATTTGTCTTCTTTATCAAAGTTGTGGTTGAAGGATTGGAATAAACAGCAGAGTTCCCCTATTCACATTACACTTCAACAAGATTCAACTCACAATGTCTTTAATTATTCTAAAGTTGCCTCCACACTCCCTTTTAAGACAGTGACACACATTTCTGTGCCTTCCGGGATGTCATTTTCTTTGACAAGTCTTCAGTTATTTTAAGTTTGTGACTAAACCTTGTGTGAACCCCATTTCCCCCCAGGAATACCTTTCTATGCTTTTAATGTGTGTACTTTGGGTCTTCAGAACTGTAACTAGAAGTTCTATGATCTCCCATCTCTAAAACAAAATCTTCATACTCTCATAAAAAGGTAGGCTATTCACTTCTAAGAAACATACTGAAGATTCTATTACCAAGAATAACCAACCTCATGAGAAAAATCAGATTTTTGTTATGTGAAAAATGTAACCTCCATACATAAAAATGTTACCCCATATATAAAACTGATGAAATCTTAAATGAAATACTCTTTTATTATTTCAAATACTTTCTGAAAGCTTGGTAGAATGTATTGTCAAGAAATTTAGTAAAACTATTACCTTATGCCCACACAAGAAGTGTTAAGATCAAAATGGCACACATAGGCCGGGCACGGTGGTTCACACCTGTAATCCTAGCACTCTGGGTGGCCTAGGCGGGCGGATAACTTGAGGTCAGGAGTTCGAAACCAGCCAGAGCAAGAGTGAGACCCGGTCTCTACTATAAATAGAAAGAAATTAATTGGCCAACTAATATATATAGAAAAAAACTAGCCAGGCATGGTGGCACATGCCTGTAGTCCCAGCTACTCAGGAGGCTGAGGCAGGAGGATTGCTTGAGCCCAGGAGTTTGAGGTTGCTGTGAGCTAGGCTGATGCCATGGCATTCTAGCCCAGACAACAGAGTGAGACTCTGTCTCAAAAAAAAAAAAAAATGGCACACATATTCAAGATAATTTCTATTTCCTTTTATTTTCATCATTTACTCTTCCTTTAAAAGGGATATCTAAAGGCTTCCTTCCATCAGTTAATAAAAAACAAGCTGTTCTGAAAATCTAGTTTGGAAAGTTAGCAGTATATTGTAAATGAAAAGGAGAAAATGAATTATAGAGTTCCTTTTTGTCATTCTTTAATATGTTCATTTTGTCAATCTTTAACCTATTAACTCAAATATGAATAACTGTCTACTTACAGCATTTGGCTTGTCTATTATTTGCCTTCTTTGCCAAGTCAGTGTACTCAAACATTTCAACAAAGCCAAACATGATGTCATACACTGAAAAGTAATCACAGAATTTCCTGAAAACAGCCTTATTGCAGCTTATCTGTCAAGTACCAGCCTAATGAAAATGGGTATGAAAAGAATAGCTCTCAAGTAGTGCTACACGATATTGAATAGTATGTGCACACACACTCACACACATAGACCGTGTGTGCTTATTTTTTAAAGCATTGATTTGGAGGCGTTTGGTTTCAGACTTAAAACTAAGAATCCAAAAAGTACTGAAACCTTTTAAAAATCATTATGGAATTATACATCTATGGACGTATAAGTTAGAAATGTATCAGGACCTGTGCTATTTCCATACTACTTACTCTTCAGTTCTATAAACAGAGCCTATTCTAAGTCGCCCTGATTCCTTCCTCACTCATTGAGAGTCCTCTTCATTCCTCTCCCAGCAACACCACTTAGCAAATGCCTTCTCTGTACCAGGCATCAGAGAGGCAATAAAGCGGGCAGGTGGGAAGTACAGACCCTGGAGGGAGCCTGCCTGTTCAGATCCTTGCTCCACTACCAAGGAGGAATAGAATCTTGTGCAGGTTACTCACTCACTCTGTTCCTCAGTTTCCTGGAAAATTTTCCAGGAAAATGAGGATGATAATAATTGTGTGGCTGTGAAGATTAAATGAGTACATGGCACATAATGTTAGCTATTATTATCATTCCCGTTTTAGAGATAAAGGAACCAAGAATCAGTAAATTTAAGTGATTTGCCAAGGATATCAGAGCTAGTAAATGGCATTTGGGAGGCTGAGGCAGGAGGATTGGTTGAGCCCAGGAGTTTGAGGTTGCAATGGGCTATAATGATGCCACTGCACTCTAGCCTGGGCAACAGCCTGTCTCAAAAAAGAAAACAATAACAACAAATAAAATCCCACAAAATGCACCTGTATTTTGTCTATTTTTTCTCTAGTCTATTTTAAAGATTGAGGGACCTTCAGAATTTCTAAGACTACATTTGTAATCATTTATCCTCAAGGGTATGAAACACTCAGTTTTCTGATCCAAATTATTGCCTCAGTGGAGGGTGAATTTTAATAAAATCTAAATGGAAGTAGTAGTACACATCATGGAAAAGCCATTTTTCCTATGATTTGTCATTTTTAGATGTATTGTTGCTTATCTTATCTAGGCACTATTTGAAATCAGAAGAACTGAAAACATAATGAAATATATTTCATCATTAGAATCCATTAAGTATTAATGCTTTCTAATGTATATAATCTACTAACATGATGTAACAAAGTGCTTGTAATAGTTGTAATATGATACATGTTTAAGCTGTAGTGTTTTTTTGGTATTATGTGATTTAATATTCTTTAACTTATTAATTTTATAAGAAAATAAAAATTAGTGACTAAATGAAGTGCCTTTACCAGAAAAAGATGGATTGATTTTTGTCAGTCATTAAGAACATATACAGAAAATTAGAGATCCTAAAAAGAAGTTTTAGTGATGTAGTACCAACATTTAAGTACTATATATAGTTTATAGTATTTACTATGTGATAGGCATTGTTCTAAATACTTTATATACATTAACTATATAACCCAGTGAAATGGCTACTGCTGTCTTCTGTGTTTCACATGTGAGGAAACTGAGGCACAGAGAGATTACATATAATTTACCAGGGACAAAACTAGTATGTGGCAGAACTGGGATATGAACTCAGACAGGTTAGCTCTAGAGTCTTTGTTCTTGACTACTAATAAACAGCTTACACTCATCACAGTTTTTCTTTGCCGTAAAATAGTTTGTTCTTTTTGAGAGTAATAAATATCATGAAGAAGATAAAAACCAACTTAGAAATCTATGTATTTGTTTAGCAAACAATTATTGAGTGATGCTCTTCAAAATCATTAAGACCAAATCACTTCTCCCAAGAAACTTATGATAAAGGAAATATAAGTAAATGAACTGTGGTAAGTGTTATACTAAAAGGATGTACGAATCGGGCAAGTCCAGGTTTGCAGTAGTAAAAAGTTAAATCTCAAACATCAGCTTAACTCAGTGGTTTTACATGAATCAAATGACTCTTCAGGGTAGTGGTCCTCCAGGCAGGGATCAGCAGTATAGGCTACTTTCATACTGTGGCTGTGCCGTCTCAGCGTGTGGCCTCCATTCTCATCAAGGGAAGGGAATAAAGGAACATAAAGGACTCATGTCCTCTATTCTGTGCTTCGACTAGGAAATAGTATACTTTATTTCTCTCATATCCTATTGATTCATGGCCTACTTGAACTGCATAGGGGCCAGAAAATGTGTGGGAGCATACGGCTATTTGGAGAGCAATAAATGGCTTGTAAAGTCTTGGAGTAGAATGGGTATGTGAAGTCTTGGAGTTGGGGATTGGGCAAGAGTTAGTTAGGATGCTACAGGAAGTTGCTGAAGAGTAGCAGAAAAAGTCTTGATGGAGGTTGGTGAGTGTAATTGAGGAATGCAAAACATAAGGTTCTGGGCATGCCGCAGGAAGGAGCTGGAGCTGTGGCAGGAACTGTTCAGTACCATGGAGAGCTCCTGTCATTTAAATTGCTTGGTAGCATATGATGTAAATTGTAATACCTTTAAAAAAAAAAGGTAATTTATTCCATAAACATTTGTTACATGCCTATGATAGATATTGTGGATATAAAAATTCATAACAAATACCTAACGGTGTAAATGGGAAGACAACTCTCTGTAATGCAATGGGTAAGTTCAATGACAGAACTATTCACTAGGTATTAGTGAATAGCATGGAGATGTGCCTAACAGTAGTCTCGAGTACAGGAAGGAGCTGTGTAGGAAAGTTTCTTGGATGGGGTTATTTATGATCTCATATGTATATTAATTGGTAAGCAGGGGTTTAGCTAAGCCAGAGGGAGAAAGGGCAGTTAAGGCCAGGCAGGGGTCAACAAACTTTTTGTGTAAATGGCCAGGTAGTAAATATTTGAGGCTTTTCAGGTTATATATGGTAAGTGTCTGTTGCATATTTTTCTTTGTGTTTTACAACTTTTCAATATGTAAAACTATCCTTAGTTCAAGGGTAAAATATAGGTAATGGTCCAGATTTGACCTACAGGCCATAGTTTGCTGACCTCCAGTCTAGGCAGAGAGAACAAGAACAAAAACAGATATGTGTACATACCTTTATATATGGTGTGTACTTGATGGAGTGTGAAGTTTAAAGAAGGGTCATGACAAATGAGTCCAGAGAGCTCATCAGGGAACAGTATGTCACGTTGAGGAACGTAGACTATTGTATAAATATGGGTTGCCACTGAAGGATTTAAATAAGTGCTATAATCACATTGACATTTTAGAAAGATAGCACTGTTGAGAATTTTCCTGAGGAGGCAAAACTGAACTCAGACCAATTAGGGAGCTGTGGGCAGTGCAGATAAAGGAGACAATGAAGGCCTAGAATAAGGCAGTAGTGGGAAAGGTAGGCAAGAGGGGGCACTGTTGAAAAAATATGTAACATCAGAAATACCTGATGATTGATTGACTGGAGTCAGGAAAGTGGTCAATGATGACTCCCAGACAAGATAGCACTGCTTCCTCTAAGATTATAAATATTACTCTTATTTACATTTATTCTTTAGCAGGAACGCTGATTTTCAAAGGATGTCTGCCATTTATTCCAGAAGCACACTGTCTGGGGTGTGAGCATAGGCATTTCCTCTGACTGATGTGACTCCTTGGGAAGTCTGTTAGGCTTTCCAGGAAGGGTATGGGGAGATTTTGCTACTGTTCATCAAGTAGACCGACTGTGATAAGCAGTATCGTTCCTGTGGTAGAATGTTCATTCAAGGTAAGGAGTGAGGAACTCAATGTATAGGCTCATGAAAATAATCCAAAAGGCCGTGGCCTTTTAAAACCATCAGTTATTTCAGCTACTTTTGGATCAAGAAGTCCAGAATTTTATAGACTTTGAACTTGCCCTCTGTGATGGGCATATACCATCCATGATTGCCCAGAATTTTTATATAGTTTCCCATGTTGTGAGTATAGCTTTCCCCAAATAGAATTTCCACACTTCCTTCCTTTCTAGAGTGAAGGCATGTAACCTAGTTTCCACCTATCAGACCCATGCTCACGAGACTGGAAGGCAGAAGAGTGCAGTATGGGGTGGGCACCCAGTATGGTGATGTCAATATTCTACCAAATGGAGTAGTGGAAAGTTCTCAGATGTCAATATTCTATCAAGCAAAGTAGTGGAAAGAAGGTACTTATTTGGGGAAAACAGCTGAGGTGAAGGTTTTGTTATTTCAGCCTAACTATGGCTGGTGTCAAGGAGTGGGCAGTAGCAGCTGTTGTTTTTATGTCGGTCCAGTCCTATGGTGTGCTGGACATTGCTCTTTGCTACACCGCATTCATATTTACTTCTCGAGCCCTCCCTGAGAAGCTCTATCATATCTCTAAAACTCCCTTCAATTAGTTAGACAGTATTCTGTGGTTTTCACCTGAAAATGGTAATAGACATACCCAGGGTTTCAATCATATAATATATATAATGTCATGGGAACAATTAGACAAAATGTCTACAAAGGCTTTTTAGAGGAACAATAATAAAAAAAAAGGTTGAGAAACCCTGTCATAGACTAAATGGGCAACAAGTCAATTCACAGATGACAGCAGCAGTATGTCTCTAATGGTCAAGGCTGGGAGAAGGGAGGAGAAGTCACTGTGCCTTTAAGATATTGGAATCGAAAACTATGGGAATATTCATTTTAATGAGAATAAAATATTTGATAAAACGGTTTTACCTAGAGCTGTTTCTGTATGCAGCAGTCACAGGTTATTTAGAGATAACCTTGCTAGGGATAATTCTTTTAGGTCAGCCAATCTGGAGGTACAGTTAAGATAATCAGATCAGCCTGAGCAAGAATGAGACCCCTGTCACTACAAAAAAAATAGAAAAATTAGCTGGGCACCTGTAATCTCAGCTACTTCTCTCAAAGGGATATGTTGCAAAAGGAACAGCATGCTTGAGGTGGGAAAGTGCTGGTCACATCCAGAGAACTAAGAAGAAGTGTGACGGGGCTGAAATGCAGTGGTGTACAAAGAGGCACAGTGTGGAAACTGCAGGAAAGGCAAGTGAGGCCAGAATGGGAGGCCAGCAAAGGTGTCTCTAAACAACATATACTGCTGCAGACACAAAGGGGAATGACCACTGGAAATTTGTGTTCACAGAAGAAAAATAACAAAATAGCAACAGTGTGTGAAATGGATGGGTGCAGACCAAAAGAGCATCAAGGGTAGTGCCCAGCATGTTATGACAAGAGACCAGGCAAGGCAAGAGAAGGGTCAGAATTCTTGTGTTAGGAAGGGAGACAGAAAGGTTTTTGATTTGAATCCATTGCTTTATGCCTTGTATTAGTTTCCCATAACAAAATATCACAAAGTGAGTGGCTTAAAGCAATAGCAATTAATTGTCTCACAGTTCCAGAGACTAGAAGTCCAAAATCAAGGTGTCAACAGGGTTAGTTCCTTCTGACACCTCTGAGGGAGAATCTATTCCATGCTTTCCTCCCAGCTTCCCGTAGTCCCAGGCATTCCTAGGCTGAGAGGTGCACCACTCCACTCCTCCATCTTCACGTGGCATTCTCCCTGTGTCTCTATCCAATATGCCGAGATGACACCAGTCACGTTGGATGAGGAGCCCACACTACTCCAGTATGACCTCCACTTAACTCTAATTATATCTGCAATGACCCTGTTATCAAATAAGTCCTCATTCTGAGGTACTGGGGGTTAGAACTTCACCACATCCCTTTTTGGGAAAGACACAATTCAACCTACAAAGGAATAAAGAGAAACACAAGGAGCTGCAGCCTTCTTGAAAAAAATACATTTTCAATAACGAAAGCATGGATGCTGTCCTGTCAATCAGAGTTAGGTGAAAGGGCTATTCTTTATTAAGATGCTATCAAATAATAACTTTTCTAAATATTGTTTGAATTGTAAAATACAAGGTGTAATAGAATACAATCCCACATAAAATGGCGGATGGGGTGGCTAGTTAGAAGAATGAACAGCAGGAGGGCGAGGGAAATTTACATCTAAAAGTAAATATGTTGACAAAAATATCTAGAGAAAATTCTAACTTTGTAATTGGAAATTGTATGCATGTATCAGCATGACCTTTTGAAATTAATATGTTCCCTTAAAGAGAGGCAACCCATTGTTACCCATAGTTTTATATATATATATTGTAAATCACTAGCTAATGTAAATTCTGAAAGAACATATAAACATTTATGGTATGATGATCACTTAATTTGTCACTTAAAGACTTTCAAATAGGATGAAGTAATTTTACCTAGCAAAAGTTATTAGTAAAAACTATCCAAGTTGGTTACTTTCCAACTCAGTTAACTGTATTTCCCAACCCCACACAACATGTTATTGTCTGCTGATATTGCCTTCTTTTATGCCAAGCAGAATTTAGGCTTACATTATAATAATATGGATCCTTATAAAGATGTCACAGAAGGTGACATCAAGATCTCTTTCTCAAGACTGACTGCATATAAGGAGAGACCATTATTTATGCTAATATAGAATGTAGATTTTACGAAATTTTTTTCTAAGAAATAAAGAGCGCTCCACTGAAAGATTGTGATTGCAATTACATCCCATGAAAGACTATGGTTGCAAAGAGCTCACCCATACCGTCCAGTTTTCAGAGGAAGTTAAATTGGCCTCTTTTAAACAGATTGCCTTTTGTTCCTCATCCAACATACAGGGGTGTAATACAACCTCACCTGTGTGTATAGGGATTTGTGAGCACAATTCCAATTACGAGGAACAGGATTTGCACACGCACGGGCCTGCCCAGAGAGCCGGGAATTCACCTTCTAATTGGCAGCGTTGCCCCCAGAGGCTGAGCGGGCTTCTGCCTGCATATGGCGGGGGTGTGGATACTTGTGCCCAGTGCACCAGGTGGGAGGCACGGAGCTCACAGGCAGGGAGGCTGAGCAGATGATTTACAGCCGATGTCTAAGCACTCCTTAGAGAACTGCCAGGCGCCGCACTAAACGCCACCAATCAGGCAAATCCAGTCGTGGTAAACAGGCTTGGCATGAACAACAGAAATAAAATATGCTAATCAGTTGTTCTACTTCAGGAAAACAAGTCACCAGGGAAGGAGTTGAGGGAAAAAAGCCACATCCCTAAGGCTTTGCAGAGGCTTCTGGTAATTTTTTAATATTTATCTCTAGCTGCGTTGTCCCTGATATTTTTATCCCACTTACCACGTAATAATGTTTCATACAACCTCCCTCTTCAGCAGTCTTTTTAGAGATCTTCAAATCCCCTTCTATGCCACCTGAAGTTAAATGTGGCATTTAAAAATATATAGATCATGTCCAGCTTGTTTTCAATATTCTCCATAGGATGCAGTACAGTGTAATGGTCAAGCATAACAGGGCCGGCACTAGGTAGCCTGGGCTCAAATCCTACCTCTGCC
This sequence comes from Microcebus murinus, assembly GCF_040939455.1. NCBI lineage: Eukaryota > Metazoa > Chordata > Mammalia > Primates > Cheirogaleidae > Microcebus > Microcebus murinus. Next base: position 60,495,371 of record NC_134112.1, read on the forward strand.
ACTTAATAGCTGTGTGGCTTTGGCCTAGTTACACTCTATACTCTCCAGGTTTCCATTGTCTCATCTACAAAATGGGATTATAATTGTATTATATATTAGTATTGTTGGCAGGATTAAACAAGATAAGCAAAACTCTCAGAATAGTACCTGGCACATAGTAAGTGCTCAGTAAATGTTAGCAGCTGTAAGTCAGTGTACTGTCTGTTCACCTTTGACATGATAGTTGTATTCCCAACAAATATAATGTTATAAAATTTGAGTAACTAGTCAGGTAAGAGGGGAGAAAGAAGTAGAAAAGATCACAGAAATTATCATATTTGCTTTAATGAGAAAACAATACATGTTTTGTGCACTTTTCAAGTGCGGGCATGACTCTGACATTAATACCACTCAAAAAATCACTGCTTCAGTTTCACTGTAATAATGTTTGGTGTACTTGGTATCTTTAAAGGTTTCATATTTAATCTTACACATGTTAGATTAAATACAATGTAAATAAAATATTAATTGGATTTTTAACAACATGGCACAAGGTGTATCCAATATCATTTCAACCCCTATGGTGAAACAATTTTATGACATTTGAACTTTTCTTCACAAGACCTAGAGATTTATGCCTAGCTTTGTTTTGTTGTATCAAAGTTTTAGCAAGTTTTTAAAAATGTGAATAAATGGAGAACAGAACATAGTGACAGGGCTTTTGGGATTTGTCTGATTTTCCATTACTGAGAAAGATTACACAGAGAGGAGAAGATATCCAATGTAAGACACGAACACCGCTTTAATTTTTTTTAAATGTGCACAATGACAACAATTAACATTCCTCAAATCCTCATGCACGAAATGTCAATTCCATGTAAGTAAATCATTAAGCCCTATCCTCTAAAGACATTAGTACAATTACTTGTTTTATTGGCTTTAACCATGCAGGCCAAGCCATGATAAACTGAATCAGACATACGTTGTTCATTATATCACAACTATAAATGGAAATTTTTAATATTCCCCAGCTGTTTCTATCAATAGCAGTTGGTAATTAATGATGACAAGACTAAAAAAAACCTTCCAAGATAACTTTATACTCAACTCTCAAAACACTTAATATTCATCATATCATGAATTCTGTGAGGCAAATACATTAACACTTCTTTACTATATTCCCTGAGGAATCAAGGTATTAAGTTTTTATTTTAATTATAATGTGTAGCAAGCCAATTATTACATGGAGTAAGGCAGTAAATGGGATCACATTGCTTTATGGGTCCTTTGATAGTACTGAAACACTGAATGTTTAGATGCAGGAAAACACATAATGAGGAAGAACTTGTCGAAGAACTCTCTCAAACGAGGAAGGAGTTTCATTAGGATAAAAATAATAAAAACAGTAAGATATACCATTTATCAATGCTTACTCTATAACATGAACTTCTGAAAAAATCCTCACTGCAGACCTGTGAAACTGCAGCAGTGGTATCGCAGACCGGGCTTATACCGGCTAGAGAAAGCTGACTGTACTCATCCCTTCCCAACTCTGAATTCAGTGGCACCACACTGGTAGCTTCAAATTGGTCATGGTGAGAATATTTAACCACAGAAATTGGAAGACACTACAAATCAGGCCTTATTTTTCCCCTGGAGAGCTGATTCTTAAACATTTACAAGCACAGTACTAGAAACAGGCATGAGTATTCCCATGTTATGGAGAAGGTAACTCACACCTAGCAAGATTAAGGGATTTGACCAAGACCACAAAATTGAAGGCTAAGATTTGCTTTGAAACAACCTAATAGAGGAAGGGAAAGTGAATGGGATGCAGATAAAACACAGTTGGCTCTGAGTTGATGACTGTCGAAATTAGGTGATGGACACAAAGGCTCGTTGCTATCATGTCACAATTCATGTGATTAAATTTTTCAAAATAAAGTTTAAACACACATACACACAATATGGACACTTGGACAAACAAATCAATTCAACATAATAATGTTGAATAAAGATCCACTGAATCAGAAGTTGAGGAAAAGGGGTCAGAAATCTGTCTTGATGTTAAAAGTTGGTAACTACTGCTTTATAGCAATATTTATTTACAGAAATAAAACCTTAAAAAGCTAGAAACAACCCCCAAAAATTAATATAGGATTGGTGAATAAATATGGTACACACCATGAAGTACTATGCAGCTATAAAAAGGGAATGAGGAATATCCATATACATTCCTACTGATCAGTTTCCTACAAATATTAAAGAACAAGTACTGAATTAAATTTAACAGCTATGATATACCAGGTAGAGCAAGTAGAAAAAAAGGCTAACGGGCAACATATGGGAGGCATATATACAAATGTAAAATTTCTTTCCTTCATATTTCTTTTCTCTGTTTAAATAGCTTTATTGAAATATAATTTACATGCCATAAAATTTATCCATTTCAAGTATACAATTCTTAATAATTTTACAGAGCCAGGCAACCATCACCATGACCCAATTTTAGAATAAATGCATCGCCCCCAAAAGTTTGCTCATGTCCATCCTTCCTCTAATTTCTAAACAAATTCCTTTCAAAAGTGAAAATGTAGAAAGTACCAACATTGGCCCTTGACTCTTATATTGATATCTACATTCTATAAAAAAAAAACCCTAAAATGTAGTGGTTATTTTAATTATTATTATTGGAAAGATAAATGGTTTATGACTTCTTGTCAACTTCTTCAAAGGAACCAACAGCATGACTTTGATATGAAAATTTAATAACATCCAAAGATACTTCTATTATGTGTTTAGGATTGTAAAAGGTAATATCAAGATTTCAGACAAATGCAAATCTCATGATAAGAAAGATCTTATATTCTAATTGAGGAGACTTACAAATATTAAAGCATAAGACAGAAGGGCTAACTTATAAATGCTAAAGTAATGTAAGAGTAGAAGATAATTCTCTTCTCCTTTTGCATAAAGTGAGGAGAGACTTTCTAAATAATAGTATATTTTTTCTGATGTACACATTTATGATGGAAGGTGCTATACGGTTCCTACAAGTTGGTGTTAAAATATGCTTTCAATTATCTAGGACCTCCTTCATCTCAAGCAACTGCAAATATTATCCAAGCTAAAAAAAAAGTCTCAAATCCCTGGTCTGCTGACAGGCTCTTGGGGTTCACATTTAGGAAAGAATGCAAAAAACTACAAATTACTGCATTATTTCCAGTCCAGGGATGGGAAGGGAAGGGGTGAGACTTTAACAGAACTGGAGGTTGACAGAGCCAATGCCAAAAGACACAATATTTGGAAATAGATTATATTTCAGATGTCTTGGCAACAGATTTTTTTTTTAGTGAGTGGCACTCTGACTGACTATATTTTAGGTAACATATAGCTGTTGTAGTAAGACTGACCATGTAGAATCATAGAAACTCCTACTCACCAACAGGAAAAACTTGCTTATGTTCCAAAGCAAAAAGACCAGTTCCACATATAGAAAGTGGCCAACAGTGTCAAAAACTGCTAAGAGACCAGGAAAGATGAGAAATTAAAAACAGGATTAGATTTGGCTAATAGAATGTCACTGCTGACTTTTATGAAAGTAAAATCAATAGGGCGGTGGGCAAAAATAAAGCTTTAAAATAATGTATTAAGTAGTGAATTACTGAGGAAGTAGAATTAGTAAGTGCAGTGTTTTTACATGAAGTTTGGCAATAAAGGAAAGCTGGAAGGTATGATGATAGTTTGTGAATAAGGTAAGAGCAAGTACAGGGTTTATGTTTCGATTTTAAATTTTTGAGCATGTTTATAAGCCAAAAAGAAACAGAGAAGAGGAAGAGATTAAAAATAAAAATATGGAGGTATGCAAAAATAAAGTTTAGCCTTTACTAGTGGAGGATTCATGAATTACTTCAGCCACTGCCCATCAACTACAGCTCACTCTGGCCATAACTCTAGTCTCTCTTGGATAAGGTCAAGATGTGGGAAATCCAAGAAGCACAGTGGAATAAAACAGCATAAATTTTCTAACTGAAGAAGGAAAAAGTTACCATTATTTGGGTTGTATAGAATGGCTGACCTTTCAGTATATGGATCTGAAAGGGCTTCGCTTGTCAGTGAATTTAAAATATTGCAGCATTATCTGAGTATTTGTGTGTGATTGCAGTTGATACATGGTCATAGTCTTCAGGTGTATAAAAGGCAGTGAGAACTGGAAATTTTTAATTTTGATATTGGCCATCCTCTTGTGGCACTGGTCTCCTCCATTTATGCCTTTATTCATCTGTCCATCTATTCATCAATCCATCCATCTTCTGAATCAATCTCTCTCTCTCCTTGTCTTCCCTCTACCTCTCTGTTCCCTTCACTCTCATGCCTCTTTCTCTTATTTTTTCCCCATTCCTCTTTAATGTGTCTACCTTTCAAGATTCTCTAACTTAGGGCACATTTTCATCTTCAGGGCATGGCACATGTTGGGTCCTCACTACATTTCTACCGAAATAAAGAATTTAAATTTCACTCCACAAACTCTTCATCTCAAATCAAACATAACTGATGAGAGTCAGCAAAAAAAAAAAAAAAAAAATTGATTTAATTTTTTTTAAAAAGGCAAACGTATGTAATGATTCCTAAAAAAACAACCAAGAGTGAAAGGTTCAGGCTGAAAGGCAGAAGAGGGCAGAAGTACTGAAACAGAAAAAGAAGAATGAACAGCAATTTAAACCTTGCACATGCATCAGCAGCCAGGATGTTGTCTTCCAGCAATTAGGATACAGGAGCAAATGGTTTAAAGGATGGTAAAAACATTCAGTTTGCTCCAAACTACGCAGGAAATAAGAGAATGGGCATGGCTTTTCTCCCAATAGTGGAATATAAGAATTTACTTAGGGAGAGCCACACATTCAAGAATGAACATGTATTCAAGTTCATATCAACAGTTACTGGAGGTCAGAAGTCTAACCTGCTAGGCAGCTGGAGAGCTGAGATCAGGCCAAACACTCACGGAATACAAAGAAGGAAAGATTTAAGAACATAGTCATCTACTATTCAAATAATAAAGCCCAGCAAAAGAGACTGAAAAGTATGAATCTGAGAGGAAAAAACACAAAGCATCAAAGCAAAAGGAATAATTATGATCATTAAAATATCTACCCCAAAGACAATTTGACATACACAGCACAAAAAAGAACCATAGAATGTCAGAGCTATAGAAATAGAAGGAGCCCCTGGATGCATCTGACTTAACCTCCTCCTGTTATAGGTGAGAAAACAGGGGCCCAGAAAGGTGGAGTGATTTGTCCAAAGGCACAGAAACCATTAGTGGGAGAGAGGAACTGGATTTTTACCTTCACTCAGAGGTGTGAGCTCTTTGGATGGGAAAGTGGATGGAATGACTCATATCATTTACTTTTTATTCTTCTTTTCATGTCGTATGAAAAATTATGAAAATTATTACTTTCTGGACAGTCCTTGTATGTGGTACAATCCTAAGTGACTAGCCCAAGGTCACAAAGCTGGTGTCATCTCAGACCCATATGTATGTGGTATCATGAAAAGGCTCATAAAAGGTGGTTTTTTCAAATTGTGGTAAGAACATTAACATGAGATTTACACTCTTAACAAAGCTTTAAGGAATGAGAATAGTTAACTACAGATGTACAATTCTGTATAGCAGAACTCTAGAACTTACTCATCTTGCATAACTAAAACTTTATATACATTGAATACCAAATCCCCTTCCCCTCTGTCCTCAGTCCCTGGCAACCACTATTCTATTCTCTGCTTCTATGAGTGTGACTTTTTTAGATGCCTCATGTAAGTAAGACAATGCAGTATTTGTCTTGCTGTGATTGGCTTATTTCACTTAACAGCATGTTCTCCAGGTTCACCCATGTTGTCGCATATGACAGAATTTCCTTAAATAAACAACTTAACTTTGCACCTTAAGGAACTAGAAAAAGAAGGAACTAAGTCCAAAGTGAGCAGAAGGTAAGAAATAACAAAGATTAGAGCAGAAGTAGAGAATAAACAATAGAAAAAAAATCAACTAAACTATGAGTTTTGCTTTTGAAAAAATAAGTATAATTGACAAACCCTTAGCTTGACTAACTATGAAAAATAACACTCAAAACAATTACAAATGAAATCAAAGACATTACAACTGATGCCACAGAAATAAATAGGATAAGAGACTTTTATAAGTAATTATGCACTGACAAATTGGATAATCCACAAGAAATAAATTCCTAGAAACCTACAAGCTACAAGACTGAATCATAAAGAAATAGAAAACTTGAACAGACCAATAATTAATAAGGAAATTAAACCAGCAATCAAAAATCTCACAACAAAGAAAAGCCCAGGACCAGATGACTTCACTGTGAATTCTACCAGACATTAAAAAGAACTAATACCAATCCTTAAACTCTTCCCAAAAATTGAAGAAGAGGGAATACTTCCAAATTTATTTTATGAGGCCAGCACAATTCTGATACCAAAGCCAGACAAAGCTACTACACTAATAGAAAACTACAGGCCAATATTTGTAATGAACACAGATGTAACAATTCTCAACCAGCAAATGGAATTCAACAGCACATTGAAAGGATCATATACCATGACCAAGTAGGATTGCTTCCCAGAATACAAGGATGGTTCAACAGACACAAATCAATTAATGTGATATACCACATTAACAGAATGAAGGATAAAAATCACATGATCATCACAATAAATTCAGAAAATGCATATGAAAAAATTCAATACTCTTTCATGATAAAAACTCTCAACAAACTAAGCACAGAAGGAATGTATCCCAACGTAATAAAGGCAAAATATAAAAAGCCTACAGTTAACAATAAAAAACTGAAAGCTTTTCTTCTAAGGTCAGGAAAAAGACATGGATGCCCATTCTCACCACTTCTATTCAACATAGTGCTGAGAAGTGTTTATTTTGAAATGCAAAGTGTGGAAAACTCTGAACTCAGAGTCAAGACACTCTGATTTAGCACCTACACCTAATGTGTGAACGCCACGGAATCTTGGTCAATGTACCCAATCACTTGATTTCAGTGTCTTTATCTACAAAATGAGGTTAGTGTTACTAATCTTTTTTTAACAGTATGTTACATGGACCAAATGGAATAATGCCATTTAAAATATTTTGTAAACTAAAAACCCATAACAAATACAAGAATTATTATTTAAAAATATCCGTTTCCATCTTAGTGTTTGTCCTGGAAATGTGATTAACTCCTCAGCCTATTACTAGAAGGAAGCAATGAGTATTATTCCACTATATACACAAAAGCACTACAGCTTTAAAACAACAACAAAAACCCAGGTTAAAGTTAAGAAAAACATATCAAAACAGATTTGCTTTGCCTTTGTGGTTGCATTGCCAAACCAAGTGAGAGTGCAGTTTTAGGACTTGCTTTAGGGCATGTTTGACAGCAAGTGTGAGCTGGCTTCTCTTTAGGGATGGAGACAGCTTTACTAATGCAATTTATTAATTATACAATTCTTCACACTTTTTAAAAACTAGACATTTGTGATTGTACTCCTGAAATCATTTTTAGGCTCAGGAAATCACTTAGGTAACCAAAATAAAATAATTTACAAACTAGTTATTTTTCTCTTATTTTCATAACTTAAGCCAAAAGGATAGGTGTAATTAAGATCGCCAATGAGGCATCCCTATCAGCGAAATATTTTTATAACATGTATACCAGTATGTGTGTCTTTATTTTATAAAACAATGTACTCGTTCCTATACTATTATATTATGCATATATTATGCATTATAAAATATGGTCCAAATTAGAAATCATAAAAGGATAAAATAATGATAAAATTAACAATAAATAAGTTGAAGTTCTAATATTTTCCTTACATCATCCAGTGGATAATCTTGTCTGCCCTCTGTGATGTTTGCACAGCTTCCTCTACCCTTGACATACACACATGTTAGAGACATAGAACTAGATGGTGCTCTGTTCATTCATTCATTAGAGAAAGAATTGTCAGCTAAATACTTATTTACTGCCCTATATGGTTCATGTATTAAACAAAACTAGGAGATAGGTAAAATACACTTGTATAGTTCAAAATTAAGCAACCCTAACCAAAAGTACAACTAGAAGACTGAAATTAGATTGCTTCTCACCCACAACCATAACTGAATAGATGTTATACAAGTTCTGCAACGGCTGAATAAATGACAGTTAACATTTACCTGAAGCAATGTAACCAAACATTTTTGTGTGGATCTTGTTACAAAATAAAAATTATTTAGGTATTAAATATGCTACACACAATGCATTCAAACCAAGAGACACTACCTTCATTTAAAAAGAAAAATTCAATAAACTAGACAATTTATATTTCCTAGTTTGATATAGTCCCCCAAAGGTCTAACCTTAAGATAAAGATTATATTCATTCATTCATTATATTGCCTTACTAAAATACAAAAATACACACAGGTTTGTTATGTGTCTTTTGGGCATAAAAATATTATGTCAAAGTTTCTGTGATACTTTCTGTTTTGTAATATTTATTAAAAGCTATTTAAAATGTGCTAGATCAAAGTCACTAATCTGCCTATGTAACTATTAAAATTAAATAAGACAAGGATAAAAATTTAACTGGGAATATCTGGAAATATTTTCTAGAAGAAAAATCAGTATTTCTTCAACTTAAGTATCTAATTTAATATTTGGATCAGTATTCTTACCTTTGAATATGCTATTTAAAAAATCTTTGGTGCTGCTCCTGATTTGGCTTATTTTCCTCCGTGCCATCCTGAAATTTAATCTCTCCTTGACTGCAGGAGATTATAATGTTTAGTAATCATACACGTGGATATGCTCTTTATTTCATTTTACTGAACAGCAAGAGAGGGAAAAAAAACCTATCAATTTTCTTTTTGTGATAAAACAATGTGTACCAATCACAAACCGCCTAATTCATATTCCAAACCAGAGTAGACCCCAGGCAACGCTGTGAAGTCAGCCAAATCCGTCCACTCTGTCCTCCCACCTCGCTTTTCAAAGCCTTTTTTTCCTCCTGGCGCCAAGTGCCCTCCTGCTCTGTCCAAGTGCTTGACAAAATTCAAAGCTCTATTTTGAGAAAAAATTTGGCCCTACCCAAAGGCACCCCTAAGGCCACCTCCATGCATAAGTGGGATGCTGCTCCACATGGACACAAACATAGAGAGAGGGTCTGCATTTTTATCATGAAATGCCACCTGCATCTCTGTAACCTTAAACTCATGGATCTCTTTGCAATCAGTAAAATAGGATATCAGGAACCAATTTGAAAATTCAGCCTCACACTCACCAAGTTAAACGTTTGGTTGAACCATTAGATATCAAAAGAGAGCTTCTAAGCCATGTTAAATATTTTTAGGCTTCCCAAACTCTATTTCTGTGTTGAGATAAATAGACTTAAAAGGCAAAACAATGTTTTCAAAACCTACCTCCATAGATAAATGAATTAAGTATATTTTATTAAATTTTATTTTATAGAAAATATAAAATAAGAAATTCCATTTCAAGATTTCTACATCATTTCAGAATCTTAATCTACTAAGAAGTTTTCCTTTGCCATAAATCCCTTCCAGAATTTAGTGCTAGAGAAAGTCTATCCATCCAGATCACCTTTTACTAATCAGATAGAACTAAATAACAATAAAATTATCTTTATATTTCTTTTTTGCCTGGTATGCTATGGAACTCAGAGTTAAATTTAAAATCTCCAACTATGATTTTGGCCTTGTCTATTTCTCCCTACTTCTTTCAGGTTTCACTTCATGAATTTTGAGACTGTTAAATGGCACATATGTATGTTATTTAGGATCATTATAACTTCTTATTGAATTGCACCTTTTATACTCAATAAATGTTCCTCTTTATCTTTAATGATAATCTTTGCTGTATATTTTGTCTCATATTAACATAGCCACATCCACTTTTTATACATACTGTTTTCATGGTATATCTTTTTTCAACCTTTTACTTTCAACCTGTTTGCATTTTTCTGTTTAAACTGAATTTCCTGTGACAAGATTTTGTGGACCTTGATTTTTATATCCAATCTGATCATATCTGTTTTAGTTGGAGTTTTTAATGTACTGATATTTAATGTAATTATTGATATGGTTGGATTTAACTTCACCATTTTTTAATTGTCCCTTCTGTGCCAAGGCTTGGGGGTATTAATAGTAACATTACAAATTTCATGAAGTATATAATGTGAAGTATCAAACAGTAAAGCAAGAAGCTGGAAGTGTGAAGGAGAATGTGTAAAGGGGGATAGGTGTGAAGTGGTACAATAAATGGACATTTTAAACCTCACATTTTAATGTCATTGTTTTTCTTTCTTTCTTTCCTTTTAGGAAATTACAAGGAGGAAAAAACTCACCATACTTTATATTTACCCACTTTCATATAATTTTCAGCACTCTTCTTTATACCTTCTTTACTATACATAGATCCAAGATTCCTCCTCCTATTATTTTCATGTAATAGGAATTATGTCTTTTAGAAAAGGCTAAAGATTTATAATATATGCTCTGAAGAGAAGCCAGAGTATGGGAATAATGTTTTTTAGAATCTCCTATAGTACAGATCTAGTGACAATTTCTTCAGCTTTCATTTAGCTGAAAATACCTTTTTAAATTTTATTTTAAGGATATTTTTGCTGGATATAGAATTCTGGGCTTACAGGTTTTTAATTTTTTCTTTTGGCAATTTAACGATGCCATTCAAGGCATCACTAATGTAATTCAACTTATTATACATTGTTTCTGACAAGACATAAAGCAATCACTTTTACTTACATAGAAGGTGTCTTTTTTCCTCTGGCTGCTTTAAATACTTTCTTTTTATCTTTGATTTCTAGCTGACTGCAGTGTGCCTTGTTACAAATTTGTATGTATACTGTTTGACATTTACTGAACTTCTTGAATCTGTAAATTAATGTTTTTCATCAAATTTGGGGAATTTCTGGGCATTGTTTTTTCAAATATTGTTCACTCTCTTCTCCTTCTGTGAATTCTATTTTTCATATTTTAGACCATCTTATATTGTCCCACAGGTCCCTGAAGTTTTTCTTCAGACTTTTTCCCATTTGGTCTGCAGATTGGACAATTCCTATTGATTTGTCTTCAACTTCACTGACTCTTCTGCCATCTCTAACATGCACTTAAGTTTATCCAATGAATTCCTCATTTCAGTTATTATACTTTTCAGTTTTAGAATTTCAGATTGGTTCTTTTATTATTGTATCTATTTCTCTCAACATTCTTGCTACATATGATAAACTCACTAAGACAATGTTTTCATTTCATGTTTTGACTATATTTTGCTTTAGTTCTCAGTATATTTTTTAAATAGCTGCTTTAAAGTCTTTGTTAAATCCAACACCTGGGCCATCTCAGGATGGTTTCTATTGAATTCTTTCCCCTCTTGTTTTCCTGTTTATTTCCATATATACATTGTTGATGATACAATGTAGAGAATCTGGTTTCTGTTATTTTCCTCTTAAGATTTTTTTTTAATTTCAAAATATTAAGGGGGTACAAATGTTTTTATTACATGGCTTGAGTCATAGCTATAAATGTGCCCATCACTCAAATAGTCTTCACTGTACCATTAGCAGGGTTTTTGCCCCTCCCCTCCTTCCTCTTCCCAGTTGTTTGATTTCCAATGAATTTTACTTCCCTCTGTGTACTGTGTGCCCATTGGTTGGTTCCAATTTATTTTACTATTTATTTTACTTCCCTCTGTGTACTGTGTGCCCATTGGTTGGTTCCAATTTATTAGAGAGTACATGTGATTATTTTCTAGCAGGCAATTCAACTACCTGGCTGACCATCTTAAACCTGTCAGGTTTGCCAGCCTTGCCTGTCAGTCAGTCTTGCCAGGACAGATCTGTAGAATGCCTGGTGAATTTCCCAAGTCTCTCTAATTTGGTAAGATTCGGCATTGAAATTAAGTCATCCTTTAGAATCTGTGTCAAGGATTGGTGGTTTTAGAGGAGGTCTTACTCTTTCTGGTCTGTTTGGTATCTCAGCTGGGTGCCTAGACTGTTTCCAAGGTGTTGAAATGATCTCTTCACTCTGGCAAGGCCAGACCTTCAATGTCCTCCAGCCCTACTCACCCTCCAGTATCTCTATTCTGTTCTCAACCCTGTAGGAGCCACAGTCTGGAAAGCATTATGAGGTGTCTTCCTGTACGTGTACAGCTTAGTCCTCAATCACTCATGAGCAATTTCCATAAAGACTTCTGCAGTCCTCCCTCTGAACAGCTCCCTCCTGGCTCCCCATCCCACAGATGGCCAGTTCACCTGGCCCAAACTCTGGTCTCTGCCTCCTCATTTCAGCAGGACCACGGTGCACTTCCTGGACCCTAGCCCACTTCTCTGCAGTTAAGAAACTGCCCCCAGCAGAACACTGGGGCGATCATGAAGCTTGCATTCCCTATTACACTGCCTGTAGTACAGTAAGAAAACAACATCCGCATGTATTTTGTCCAGTTTTAAGATTGATTATGGTGAGTTACCTAGGCAAGTGCCAGTACTCCCTTATGGCTAAAGTGGAAATGCCTCAGAGTTAAATTTAGTACTCAACTAAAGTAATTAAGTTGCCCCTCTAGCTTCTATTTTCTAAGTGGTTTCTTCTCATTCTTTAGTTTGTGAGTTCCCTTTTTAAACTATGTTTACATTGTAAGTAGTCTCAAATTGTTTTCATAAGCGGGAAGTTATAAATTACAAATAATAACCACCAAATATATCTTTTACTACTTAGCACACCAGCTATTTTAGTGATATACAGAACACATGCCCCACACAATCTTTAACCACCAAGAACTTATTTCCAAAGCAAAAGCCTCTACTTGGCATATTAACATAAAATAGTCATAGATATTTAGATCTATGGCTTTAGAGCAGTTTGTCTTAGTGACGTGCTTTGTTTCTTGGCTGCCACAGACCACAGAGGGAAGGAGAGGAGAGGCATCAGGGAATGAGTTGGCCCATCAAGCTGACAACAGCAAAGGGTCACAAAGAACTCCAGTGGGAAATATTTTTATTCTATGCATCAAGTACAAGGTAAGAATAGACTAGAATTGGGGGAAGAGAAAAGAAGAGGAAAACAAGGTTTCAGCAACCAGTGTTTCACTAGCATGGTATCATTTCATCTTTGAAAGAGAGGGCAATCCCTGATCTACAGTTCAATTTACACATTGATATGTTTCACCTTTCTGTATTTCTGGAGAGCTACCAGAGGCTTTAAATACTATTAATAGAGTTCAGATTAGAAATACTATATCCATTTTACTATTATTAGAAATTAAACCAATGAGATATAATACTAATTATTCATATACTCATTTATTATTTACATCCTAACCACAGTGAATGAACATAATTTTGAGTAGAAAATTCCAAATTCCAGCTATTAGCAGATCACATCTTGAAATATTGTTCCAACATTAAATATAGATTGTTACTATACTTAATCACTTCAGGACCAGCATTGACTATAGTCGATAGCCACAGATGAACGTGCACATCGACTTTAGCTGACAGCTGTGATATGACTTTTCTAATTTTTCATTTATCAAAATAAAATTGTGAACATTTAAAAATAACGTAATGGAAACATATATGTATATGTTAGCTGTTCTGATTTACATTACTAGTAAAGCTGCCTGTAAAGTAAAACAAGCTTTCAGTGCTTTAAAGCTTTCCTCATCACACAAGAGCAAAACGGATTCGTCGTCAATGCACAGCACAGACTATTGTGCAGACTATGAGTGCCGGCTGTGGGCAAGGTTTCGTAGCCGGTGAGCGCTGTATTGAAGTGGTTTTAATAGAGAATTAATGCATTATCACCCCAAAAAGATGCTAGATATTAATGGCAATCTAAACAAACTTAAAATACCTCATTAAAACTACAAAGTGGATGTAAACCTATGACTTATTTTTTAAATGGCCTTGGAAAAGGCAACTACACCCAAAACTTAGGAATGTTTTCCCAGGCATAGTCTGGAAATGTCAAAGATTGCAACCAGTTAAAACTTAAAACCCTGGATCTCTCTTTCATAATTGATGAATGGAAATCACCCTGGGAACTGCTAAATGAAATTTCTTTTGAGTAAGATGATTCTGAAAAGATTCAAGAGAATAAAATTTCCTTGGGGTGAGATGACTCTGAAGAGATTCAAGAGACTCAGGGCATAATTCATATTTTAAGTACCTGTGAGAGACAACCCCCAAGAGTCAATACAACATCACATAAAAGCCACTTTCCTGCAAGCATTCTTGAAGAAGCAATCTAAAGACAACATAACAACATGAATTCCCACAGTAACCATAAATGTTCTTGTTGCAGGATAGCTATTTCTTTGTTTGATTATGTACTCCTAAAGGACTACTGATTCTAGTCTCTGTCTTTCACTTTCTCCAACAATTGATCATTACTGATACTTTCTTAGGATTAACTTGTACAAAATATGGAATGAAAGGCATTTCACTAAGGGATTCAGTTAAGATGAAATGTCAGAATATGTCTTTTGTATTCCCCCCAAACATATGTTTGCTTCATCCTCTAAATACATATGTCTGTGAAAGGTTGTACACAAGGGCAAGCTCACACAGGATAAAGATATGGAGCATTAATTTTGGGATTTACTATATTGTTGAAAGCACTGAACAAAAAGAATGTAAATCACCTTTTTCTTTAATCTCCTGTCCCTCTAAAAGTACTTATTGGTCTATAAGCTTTTATTCATGCTTATATAGAGAGAGAAGTACAAACAAAACACTATCAAATATGTTATTACTATCATTAAGGTTTTATTGCTTCTGTACCTTCTATTGACATTAATAATACTTTATATTATAATTACAGTGTACATTAACAGGATAAAGCCTGATGAATGGTTGATTTCATTTTTGCTGTATGAATATGTGACTTACTAATCTCCATCTAAAAAGTTTAATAATGAGAGCTCTTTTCAGAAATCACCATGTGATGCTTAATGCTAACTGAAAAAGAAATTCTGATTCAAAATACAAAACAATTATCAAATCACATGACAAAACTTCTGCTATTAAAAAAGAAAGACCTAGCTGGGTGCAGTGGCTCACGCCTATAATCCCAGCACTTTGAGAGGTTGAAGAGGGAGGACTTCTTGAGGCCAGGAGTTCAAGACCAGCCTGGGCAACATAGTAAGACCCTGTCTCTACAAAAATGTTTAAAACTATTAGCTGGACAGGGTAGCATGCACCTGTAGTTCCAGCTACTCAGGAGGCTGAGGCAGGAGGATTGCTTGGAGTTTGAAGTTGCAGTGAGCTATGATCTCTGCACTCTAGTCTGGGTGACACAGCAAAACTCTGTCTCTTAAAAAAAAAATACCCTAGGTTAAAAACCACCACCTTCAGGATTTAAAATAAAAATCCCCCCCCCCCAAAAAATGTTACTTTAACTTACTGCTTCCTAGATATAGAATATCTAACCCAAGGTCGCCAACAACCTCTATGCCGCTAACCCCTATTAACACTTCATCAGGCTTTACTTCACTTGATCTCTCCGCACAACTCTGACCCGCTGACTTCACCCTCCTGGAAACGCTCTCTGCTTTGGTCTCTAGAAAGTCTCCCCTCAGCCCCCAAAGTCTCCTGCCTCTTACATGTCTATTCTCAGGGTCATTTGCTAATTCCTCTTCTGTCCCTCCTATAAATAGTGGCATACCTGAGGGTTTAATGCTCACCTCTCTTCTCCCCTTCCCCGGCAGGGTGATCTCATCTACTCCTGTGGATTGAATTGTCATCTATGGAAAGCTACAAATGTTCCCTGAGCTACTTACTGTTCCATACTGGACACTTTCATTTGAATATCCCAACATGTTAAACTCAATTTATTGCTCCTAAAGTGTTCCTTGTCAGAGTGAAGATGATCATCTTATACTCAGATCATAAATCCAAGCATTATCTTCAACCCATCACTTTCCCTCGACTCTGGCTTCCAAACTTGCAGATTTTATTTCTCTAACACTTCTTAAGTACAAGCACTTCTCTCCATTCCCTTTATCGCCACCTTGCTCAGCCCTTATTATTTTCCCCCCTGGACTACTGCCAAGAGTCTCCCTCCTCCATTCTCAACCTTCTCCACTCAATTCTCCATACCCTGAGCTCCACATGATCTTCCTAAAGTGCAAATTGGTCATGTGCCTTCCCTGCTGAAATATCCTCAGGTCCCAACTCCCTAGTATGGTCCAAAAGACCCCAAAGTCTGACTCCAGCTTCCTTCTCAGGATCTCATCTTCCATCTCCTCTCCAGCCATGCTAACCTTCCAGTGATTCAAAACTGCAGTGTCCTCTCCTGTCTTCCAGGCCTTGCCCCATGCTGGTGCCCCTTTCTGGAACACCTCTCTCTTTCCTGGCCCCTCAACTTCATACCCACAATTACGCATCTGTGGTGTCTTAGCTAAGAAGAAACTTTGCCCCTTAGCATCTGTTCTTACTCTGATCTTTGCACTGCCAGTTGCAGTTTACCCTCAGTCTAGGGCTGTGACTTATGCACATTGTATCGTTGGTGTCTACTTTGGTAAATACTTATCAAATTGTTGGATATTTACCAATTGTTGGTGCTTACCCTCTTCTCCCAACTTCCAGGTACATATATCTCAGAATTGCTCCTGAGAAATGATTCATCCAGGAAAGCGACAGAGGAGTCACTGTCTATTCTAACAATAAGAGTGGGTGGAGTCCACTAGACTCTCCCACCTAAGGCACTGACTAGAGACATGTGAACGGGCTCTTCCAACTGCAGGCTCTGGCACACTGACGGAAATGCAGGACAAAATGTCCTGCTTCAAAAATTGGAGCTCTAGGCTGGGCGCGGTGGTTCACGCCTGTGATGCTAGCACTCTGGGAAGCCAAGGCGGATGGAGTTTGAAACTAGCCTGAGCAAGAGCAAGACCCCATCTCTACTATGAATAGAAAGAAATTAATTGGCCAACTAACATATATAGAAAAAATCAGCCAGGCATGGTGGCGCATAACTGTAGTCCCAGCTACTTGGGAGGCTGAGGCAGCAGGATTGCTTGAGCCCAGGAGTTTGAGGTTGCTGTGAGCTAGGCTGACGCCATGGCACTCTAGCCTGGGCAACAAAGCGAGACTCTGTCTCAAAAGAAAAAAAAAAATTGGAGCTGTAACAGGTATATCAAATTTACACAATCATCTGTGCCCAGGACGGGGGTGTGATATTAAAAAACTAAAATTCAGTGGAGAAATAGTATTGAATTTATTTTCCTGTCTCCAAGAAAGGCAGATTCCCAAGGTCCTTTAAAAAATATCTGTCCAAATTTTTGTCTCCAGCAGAATCTATGCTTCTGACTGCAGACCAAACACAGATCAATTTCTGTAAGTTTCATCTCTCCTGACAGGCAGACAGATGATCAGAAGTTGACTTTACTCTTGGTCAATTTTCAAGCACTAACCCTGTAGTCAAGTCATAACTCAGGCTTTTACGAACACAGTGAACCTTGGGCTGAGGCCCTAGTGTTCATCAAGGCAAGGACAATAGACATGATCTGCAAAATATTATTAATCACATCCTCTTCAGATGTATAGAGGAGTATAACTTTACAGTTAAGAGACTGAGCTCTGCAGTTAGAGAGATCCAGATTCTAATCTCAGTTTATTACCTACATGATTCTGGGTAAGTAACTCAAGCTTTCCTAGTTTGAATTTCCACATGAATGATGACTCTTTCGAAGTATTTTAAATAGGATAATTAAACCAATACACATGAAGTGCTTAACACAATGCCCGATACAAATAAGTATTAGCTACATTATATTGCTACTCTTCCTTCTCTCTTATGTTTTACAAGTCAGGCAGAGATAATTGGAGTTAGCAAGGGTATAGAGAACATTCCTCAGTTTTTTATGCTCTGATGTTTGTACTAAGTGCTACAGGATTGCCCACCACAGTGAGGGAACCAAACCACACTTCCATATTCCACTGGAAGGAATATGCAGGCTTCCTGATGCCAAAACATTTGTTTCATTTTGGTTCAAAGAGAAGAGAATGACCTGCCAAAACACCAACAACTAGGCTTCCCACAACACAAGAATTTATCTGACAGGTGTCTCCATTCCAAACACTGACCAGGCCGGCAGTAGTTCGAACAGATGGCCCCGTTGGCAACATATGCATTATCATCATTTTGCAGTTTCTCACAGGTGCTGGGAGTGGGTGGGATAACTTGGTGTTTTCTAATGTTTTGATAACCTTGACTGCTGTCTTTCCCACAGGCCAATTTTATTTTGGACATATTTCTATTTTTTAATATTTGACAACTGAAGACACTGGTAGGAAAAATAAAAACATTTTTCTAAAAACTGATCTCGTACACACATAATCATACAGCTGGCTTCTTCCCAACCATCATTAATTTCCTTTCCCTTGAGCCATTTTTCTCACCTACATATCATTGCAGTGTTTATCAAAATATCACAAAAACTGCTTGTAAGCATTTTCTACAAGCTGGGTTGAATACCATAGTGTGTTTAAATAAGACATTTCCCCTTTTCTGAAATGAAAAACTGCAAAAATATAATCATTCTTCCCAATGGGAGCCAAGGCTGAGCCCACTTGCTCTTGGTCTGTGTTACTTCCAGACTAACACAGATGGCTGATGTAAGGCACAGGTAATTTTAACATCCACCATCACAAGCAGAAAGGTGGCATAGCACATTTAAGAAGGAAAGCTTACACATTCTAGGTGTAACTTATTAGTAACTTTTAGAATGTGAAAAAGGTTTAAAACACACAGAATTTTATGCACACAAAATACTTCACATCTTTTTAGAGATATTTTTAGCTATTCCTTTATTCTTAGCTCTTCTGTGATGCAGCTCATGAATCATTACCAATATAAAGCTTCTCTTTCAAATGTGAGAAAACTAAGGCACCAATAATTATAGGTTGTATATACCTAGTGTTCATTTCATTAGTTGGAATTCAATGTAAGAGCCCCTCCCTTATCATTGTCATCATCACTGAGTACAGTGGTTAAGAGCATGAACTATGGAAAGTGGGGCATAGATTCAAATTCCTGCTCCTTCCCTTCCTAGCTCTATGACCTGGAACAAATTGCTTAACTTCTCTGAGCTGCCATTTCTTCATCCAGAAACCTAATAAACATTCCATAAATGTATTTATTATTTATCATTTACTTTTAACATAATATTAAAGTATGCCAAGGTCTTTCTCATCTTAAATTAACTCTCTCCAGCCTCATCTAACTACTGTTTTCTTTTTCCTCCCTTCCATTTCTTTACTTCTTATTAAGTGATTAATCCATTGTAGTCTGGTTTCTGCTTCTACTAAAACTGGTCTTACCAAGGCAACCAACCACCATTTCTCATTGCTGAATCTAGTGGATGCATCTCATTCCTCATCTTTCTTTCCCTCACTAGAGCATTTGACCTGTTGGTCATGTTGTCCTTCTTAAAACTCTCTTCTTCTATAATTTCTGCAATAACCCTCCTTCCTAATTTTCTTTCCTACCTCATTATGCATGCTCAGTCTCACCTCTATTTCCTACTATGTACTTCCTCTTAAGTACATAGTAGGCACCTGTGTTACCTCCTGTGTTACCTCAAACTGAACTTTTTACAAACCTCTACACCAGGAACCTATTTGATCATTCTGGCTATATTACTATCCTCATTCATTCTTGAAATCTCAGTCATTTTTATCTTCTTCCTTTATCTCTCCACAAAGGTATCTTTATTATTGGTTCCCACTAATTTGGCTTGGTAATTTTTTTCAGTCATTCATGTCTTCTTTTCAACATATCCTGCACCCATCCTAGTTTTGACTCTCATTACCCCATTTCTGTATTACTCTAATAGTTTTCCAAACATCTTACAATTTTCAAATGCCTTATAGTTAAAATGCTGTATTGAGAATCTTACAGTTACATTTCCAAGTCATGATGTGTCCAACCTGAAGCCTTTTCATAGATGAAACATTTAATTTCAGGCTAAGTAGATCTTAAAAAACAAAAGAAGAAGAAATGATGATTATTTCAATTGCCATTATTCTCTTCCAAAAATAAATTATATTATTTATAAGGGTGAAAGTAAATAGATTTTAAAAACAATTTCTGTGAAGCAACTAAATATTACAGCCTATTAGTTAATGAGTTTTATTCATGAGCAGTGCCATAAAAATAGGTGATAGATGATGGTCACAGTGAACAAGCAATTTAAATTTGTTTTTATTATCCCTAAAGCCAAAATGAAGCAGGCAAAAGGAAAGGGAATAAAAAGTTGGAACCCCATCTCTTTTGTATACATGAGTTCAACCTCTGTTAATA
This sequence comes from Microcebus murinus, assembly GCF_040939455.1. Taxonomy (NCBI): domain Eukaryota; kingdom Metazoa; phylum Chordata; class Mammalia; order Primates; family Cheirogaleidae; genus Microcebus; species Microcebus murinus. The sequence goes on from NC_134112.1 coordinate 60,515,747, forward strand.
AGATAGGGAATTCATTATTCATATCAAGGGGAAATGGACAAACATTTTATGCCTGATAAGATTTTTTTCTTTATGCATCTAATTCTTTAAAGGATATCCAACTGAAAGATAGTCTTCATCATGGGAAGTTTGGAGAAGGGATTTATCCATATGCTAAATCTATCAAAGCTATTTCATGATTCTGTACTAACTGAAGCTAACCCCAATTAGCCTTTCTTCAATCAAGGGATTATCTTTCATGTACAAATTAATGCACATCTTGATTTTAAGCAATGGTGAATTATTTGTTTTGTGAGAACATGAAAGTCATCTTGATATTCAGAACAGAAAAAAAAGTCATTCTAATTAAGTAAATCCCATAATGTTATAATCTTATCTAGGAAACAGCTATGAGATAAGAATAGTTGTTTGTGAACTAACAATTGAGATAACAATTAAGGTCACTGAAATTTATCAATCCTTAATAAAATGTCATATTTTTCAGTCATTGTAAGAATGTATCTCATCACTAATAATAATTCCATATCAAAAATGCATCTGCCTTCATAGTAGATGCTATGAAGTATATACGTTTAGGGAGCTGCAACACTTGAATAATTTACTAGCAATCTAATGGAGATACTCAGTGGCCAAGAGGAAATTAAGAACATGAGCAAATGAATACATGTAGCAGGATGACATACAAATAAAGACAAAACAATAAAAAAGACAATATGAGAACCAGTGCAAGGTGATTTTCTGCTTCATGCAAATGTTTATGTCCAGATCACTAGTGAGGGGTCTTTATTAATTAACAGAATACCTACTCTAAACCTCTGCTTGTTCCCATCCTTGGGTCAATTTTGGCAATTTAATTGCCAAAGACAGAGCATGTCCACCTTGACACAAGGTAGCTGCCAAAACGCTGAAATGGAGTTGGGGGAATTTAAAATCCACTTCCTCTTCCAAATTCAATATTTGGCACTCCACACAGTTTCATAATTTACACCAATCTTGGTGTTGGCCGATTAACAGTTACTCAGAAGCGAGAATTAGTTGAATACTCTATGACGCGTCTTAAATGGGCCTAGGTTAACAGAAGAAAGTTACCTGAAAAGGTGCAGAATGAAGATGTCTGCTCCTGGTACAGTAAACAAAACCAAAGCAAAAGGTGAGTTGCAGGAGAGAGCAAAGCTTGTATGAATGGAAGGATACTAATTCAAATATTGGCAACTGAAAGGGAAATTATGTAAGGAGCATCCAAAGTACTAAGAGAGGACTAATTCTCCTGTATAATAACAAGTCAAAAGAAAAATGAATGGAGGGTGTAACATGATCATGCTTTGTGGTCAACTCTGGCTGTGGTGGATGGGATGGGAGGAAGGGATGGAGAACTGAGAGCTGGATGTTATATGAGTAAGAGACTTCTGTGGTCAGACATGACAACAACATAGTCTAGACAAGAAGGGCATTCAAGAAATGGCATATGGAGAGGTACTCTGTTTTTGCTCTAATTAAATTGTTTTGGTGTGTTCATGGGTGTCATTGGTAAAAAGAAAGGATGGCTGGATTTAATAAGAAGCACCAGAATTGGGAAAGTTCCATTTCCATTTCCTTACCTCTGCATTTTACATTTTCAGAGGAGTTTTAGGAAGAATATGCTCATCTCTCATTACACATAGACATAAAATGGCAAAATAACCGGGATTGAACTAGCCCAGGGGGTTCAGGGGAAAACTCTCAGTAACATGGTAAACTGTGCTTCTTTTGTGCCAGAAGTTAGTGAAAAAACAATAACTACTCTCAGACCACCAGCATTTTCATTGCCTTATCCTGCGCTACAGAGGTTTTCCACTGCTTTCAGACATCCCAGGACATCATGAGAGTCCTAAGCTCATCTTCTGGTCTATTCCAAAATCTTATACAAATTTTCTTGCCCCTAAATAAAATCCCCTGGCCTCCCAAACTGACATTTGGACCTGAGCTCTCCTATACTAACTCTTTTAAGAAAAGATATAAAACCTGAGATTCTGGACTCAAGTAACTATTTATGGGGTGAAGGTATGAGTATTGCTCTCCCCACCTCACCAGATATCTTCATTTGCCTCTTCCCTCAGATGGGGCTTGAACCAAAAACCTGAGATTGGCTGCTGAAAGCCATAGAAAATCCCAAAAGCTGAATCAGAAACTGCTTAGTGTTTTCCTGATGTTAGTATACTTATAACATTTAGTATACTTATAACATGTTAGTATACTTATAACATTTTCCTGATGTTAGTATACTTATAACAACATTTGCCATTGCCTAATCCCATGTAATCATTTAACAAGTTTTTGAAGGACCATGTATTTGGCATCTTGCTAAAGAGATGGCCTCAAAATATACTAAAGAAGTCCCCCTGGCAGAGCCTCTATAGAAAGCAGAGAGATACCCTCTCTCCATGGATGAAGCCACATGATGCCACAGCTTGGTAATCCTGGCAGACACAGTCCTGCACCAAACACAAGACTTGGCAGGCACAATGTGAGCCAGATTTCAGCCCCACTTTCCAGGAGGCTTTGTGTAAAGCACTAACTGCACAACACTGCCCAACATCAGCTCTGCTCCCCAGGCTCCTGCCACTTGTATTGCATCTCTGGATGACTCCTACTGACCGGCCCTTATCAGTCTGGCTTTCTGGTTCTCGGGTCCCAGGAGTGCCTCTGCTGGCCACTGACCCCCAACCCATGACCTCAAGCCTGCTGAGGACTGATGAGCTGCAGCTTCTTATTCTGACCTCTCGTCATCCAGTTCTGTTTCTGACAAAAGAGAATATACAGAGGCCAAACTAGCCAATTATGCGAACTTATACTCATCAAAGCTGATAGTGCCAGGAGCACAGACACAGTTTGCACCAACTTTTAACTGTTCCAAGCACTGAGATCCCAGGACGCTTTAGAATGTGAAAACAATCTATACTTCATGTCATGTAAGTAAAAACACTCTTGCTTTTCTGATGTCACACTTTTTAGGAGGTGATGAGGTTTGCTGGCAGCTCTTGAGCTCCACGGGAATGCTGGTAGCAAGAAGACAGCCAGTTCCACCCATCAAGAGCGCCAACAACAGAGCACTGAAGGTCAGAACCCTCATTTCTCTTTCGAGAATGCTGCCAAGCACTTAATGTGTAACTTATGAGCTAAAGCGCACAACTCATAGAAAGTGTGAAAAGCCATATAAAATTTTATACTTTTGAGAGTCAGAGGGTTTAGTGAGCCTAGCGTAAGGCTGCTGAAGGACACCCTTTCACTTTTCAGTCACTGTTGATAGGACCAGGCTTAGATAGGGGCAGAGCCTCCTCTAAAATACACTATATCCCTCAGGGATTATCTTATTCCTGCCACCTGACAGAGACAGATTGTGAGAGATTGTGAGAGATTGAGAGAGATTGAGAGAGAGAGAGAGAGAGAGAGAGAGAGAGAGAGATGAAGAGAAAGAGGGAGGGAGAAGTGGGGAGAGAGAGGGAGGGAGGGAGCAGGGACACTGAAACTACAAAGGGGAATGATGCTGTAAAGATCGGGCAAAGTTCTGTCAAACAGTAAGTTTTATGTAGTTATGTACAAAGACTCAAATACTTCCTTGTCGGAGAGGCATAAGCAGCACCAACCCTGAAATCCTTGTTTGAGATTAGGCTCTAGAAACATTTTTCCAGCCTCATCCAAGCAGGTGGCACAACACAAAATTAGTACCAGCTAAAAGCATGTTGTTTCCAGTACTGATGTAGCTGGCACTTTTATGTGAACTTCTCTGGGCTCTGGCCAAATAGTTACCACCAATTCAATCCTTCTCTCGGTCCAATGCCCTTTTTGTTCATACACTCTTCTCTTCTCTCGTGTTTCCTTGGCTTCATTCTCGCCCGTCCCATGGCACCTCTGGCAATAGTTTTTGCAGTCTGCTTCTGGTTTCCTTCTATGTCTTTTATGTCTTCACCATTGACATTGCAGCTATACCTATGGTTTGGATCTGCACAGGCACTCAGAACATTTTTAAAAGAATTTTCTTTCTAGTTAAGTGAGACTGTCATTTTTTCTCATTGCAGCTATGGCAAATGTGTCCATCAAATGGTGGAAGATTTGTACTTGGCATTCACACTATGACACTCTACTATGGGGAACACCAAGGCTCTTTGGCTTTTGAGCAATCACGCTTCCCACATAGAAAATTAAGCACCACAGAACACGATGTGACCCTACATACACAAGTGAGGACACAAATCTTATTGTTTTAAGCCATTGAAATTTTGCACATATATATGACAGCATCTACTTATTACCTAATAAATTTAAAAGGTGAAAGGGGAGATGAATATGTTTATTGAGAACACATGTTATACATTGGTAGTTTTTTCTTTGTGATTTCATCCAATTCTCACCACAGCCATGGGAAGACATACCTAGTTTCCACATGTGTATTAGGGAATTTGGGTAACTTTTTATAAGATCACAACCAATTCTGCTCAGGTTTGTTTGGGGATCTTTAGCTTAGGAATTATATAGAACTAACACATTTGTAATATTTTGTACTTTGGGATTCCATTATATATCACAAACATTTGAAAGAAAAATTATAAAATAGGGAGCATAAAATATAATTCAGTAATTTAAAATAGACTTTATAATATACTTTTATAGCATAATTTTTATTTTAACATAGACTTTACAATATGCTTTTATAGTATATTTTTTATTTTAAAATATAGTTTAAATGTTTTTTTCCTACATTGTGATCGCCTGATGAGGCCTTACAATTGTAGTCTTTCTCCGAGGGCTGCCACTTCTCTGGACACTTCTCAACATGCCTTTGTACATTTGCTCTGCTCACCACATGCTGTAAACGCAGGCCTGCTCTCCTCAAGCATACGAAATATATGAGGAACCTAAATAATGACACTCTGGACACTCCAGGTGAGCACATGCTGCTTCCATGGTGAAGGGAGGAGGGGACGAGAGCAGAAAGTGAGCTGACGCCAGTGGAGAAGATACCATAAGGAGGGGGAGAAGCGAGAGCAGGGGAAACAGAGAAGGGGAATAAAGGATTAAAGGAAGAGTAGAAAGGCATAGAGAATTGTAAGAAATGAGTAGCTGAGGGAGAGAAAACAAGTAAAAGCAATGAAGAGGGACTTAAAAGGAAAAAAAGGAGTTTAAAAAGGAAGAGAGAAAAGCAAAGAAGAAGTAGGAGAGGGTAGAAATGTGAAATGGAAGAAAAGAGAAGAAAATAAAAGGAAAAGCAAGGAATCCAAAGAAAAGACAACATCCCTCTTGTAAGCCTGGTGTGATCTTTCCCCTGGCTTCTAAATACCCTCCCACCTGCCACGTGGCCAGGGCACCTCCCACACCTGTCCCTCCTGGCTGACCAGCTCCCCTTCTTTTGGCTAGGGATTGGTTCCACGCCAAAGCCCTGGGGGGAAGAAATGTCAACATATCCATCTCAGAAATAGCCTTTTTCCTACTGTATACAGATACACAACTATTGCGTATCCATAATAATTATAAATGAAAAAAAATGTAAAACATGAGTACGTGTTTTGATTATTTACAAGGTAATTTAAGATTTAAATTTTGTTAATTTCCGGGACTACACCATTCTTTAAAAACTTAGATTAGATAACATTTTATTTTACCAAAATTGCCCTCTAGAAATTAACATAGTAAGTTTTTTAAAAATGATTTCAGTTTGACAACTCAGTGTAGTCCTTCAAGACTATAATTCATTTCACTTTTTTTTTCATACCCTAGCACATAAACTGGGTAGTATCTAGTTTATAACTAAAATTACTAGCCCTTCCCAGCAAATACTGCATTTTCTAGTACAGACTCATACTATTATTCTGAAACAGGGATCACTTTAGGAAATTCCTATATGCATGTATGAATAACATATGTCAGAATATACCTGTGATCATCCATTATTATATATTTAGATATATAACAGGAAAGCTGATGGCTTAGCCAAAGGGGTCTTTAGCTCTGAGCCCAACATAGAAATTTTGAAATAGAATAGAGTGGTCCTGGGATAGGTTTCTGTGGTTGACCATGTAGAAAGAGTCTTGAAGGGAGGCCAGAAGGAACTCTCTATATCGCTCAAGTCCATGGGTAGAGGAGAAAAAGAGATTGCATAGGGAGAAGAGAAAGAAATTAAGGTTTCTCTTTCCTGCTCCCAAAAGATGTGTTCACAGGTTACTCTAAAGGAGGATAGAATATAGGGATGCCAGCACTCAGCTAGAGAGAGCCAGAACTCCCAGAAATTTCTATAGGGTTCAGAGCCCTCAAGTGGGGCCCACAAGGTTAGAAGCCCAGGAACATGAGTATCCAGGTGAAGACTTCTGTTTCCTTTCATATCCATCTCCAGTTCTAACAGTTGACCTTTGTAAGGTAAGTCTCACAAAGAAATAAAGTTCTTGTCACTTTCTTATTGCCTGAGAACAAACAATTAGAGAAACACAAAACCACATTGAAATAGGAATATTAAGAGACACTAAGTCTTGAAATGTGCATCGTTCTAATCTGCACTTTAGCCAAATAGCAAGTTAGTATATGACCTTGTTCTTCGAGAAGGCTTACTAGTCATTGAAACTAAACAGTAATTCTTGCATACCAAAGATCCAATGCAGATAGATACCTGAATATAAATGCACACACACTTAAGAAACCATACAGTGTCGGAAAGACTTCGTAAGGCAGTGAGTGCTTCTCATACTTGTTTTTAAAACCACAGTCCAGAGCACAGAATATACTTTTTACTTTGCAACCAAGGACACACAAAAACTTTGCCACAACATGCTTAAACATTAACTACAAATATTACATAGCTCCCAAAGGCTCAAGATCATTAAGACAGAGGAATGTGTAGGATGAATCAGTAAATTGGTTGATTTCTCATCATCAGAAGAGCAGACTAATAAAATGAATTAAAACAATCACTCAGCTCTGATTCTCCTTTCTTTGTTCTTGGAAGAGAAACTACTATCAGGTATGGCTGAGGACTGAATATAAGGGAATAAATTATAACTTATTAAAATTCCTACTTCAATAACTCTTCCGAAACTTTCAGTGTGTTAAATGCAAGTGTATGTACAATTAAAATGTTCCTGCTACAAATTTGTCCTTAGGCATTTTATTTCAAGAGAAATTAGCAAAAATATTCTTCATTGCAACAATCTATGAAACCATAGTTTGTCTGCCACCTTCTTGTTTTTTGAACAATTCAGCATTTTATTATTTATAAAACTTCTAAGTTCTACAAGTTTTTTTGACCTACAGTATAATCTTTATTGCAGTAAAGATTTTGAAAAAAGTTTTAATAACTGAATTATGCATTCTTAAAGAAATAAAAGTTTTAGTTTTTGCCCATGATTAGACTTCCTAAATGCAATTTTAAAACACTTAAATCTTCAAGCAGTGTGTGTACTAAATACTTGACAGTACCCACTCCCTCATTAGTCTAAATTTAAAAATTAAAAATGATTTAAAAGCATGCTATTCTTTAATAAAAATGTTGACTTTTAAAAATGGCTTAATGTATGTATTTTCTAAGACTTTTGATGAATGACATAATGGTAACTCCTACATGGGCAGTCGAAATCTTATTTTCTTCTTTGTGAATCTCCAGCTACCCATTTCATGCACTGTAGCCCTAACCCTAATACGCAGAAAAACAAACAAGGCTGTGGACCAATTTCATGAGAAATATTTAAGCCTAGGAAAGCCCATGCAATTATTAGGATCAAGAGGAAAGCAAATTAATAAAGCCTCAAATTTTGTGTGTAAGCAACAGAGTAGCAACCAGCAGTTGGTGTGTTTAGTACTTAGAGCAAAAGAAACACCATTTCTTTAATGCGATGACCTGACCCTCTGCTTCAAGCACTGTCATGTGAAGCCAAAAATCACACACGCTTACCCCCCCGCCCCCATGCTCTGCTCTGGCTCAACAATGTAATCTTTACATAGTGTGTACACTTAACTTATTTATTTATTTGACAGAAGAACTTCATCTGTAAACTTTCTTGACTAACATCAACTTGGCACCAACTCATCAGTTAATTAACTGTTAACAGATTCTTCTAGATATGACTGCTACACTGATATTTTATCTTCCTGTTAATTAGTAATTATGCACTGGCAAGAAAAACAGTGTTTCTTTCCAATTATCCCAGAACTCAGTGATTATTTAAACTTGGCTAATTAGCATTAGAGGGCTGTACATCTTCTGGGCAAATTGTGTTTGATAATCCTTATTAAAATATACATGGTGGTTGTTGACTTGTAACAGGGAAAAAACAGTGGTAGTTCAAAGGGTATTAGATATAGCACAAGGCAAACGGGGGCCCATTAAAATTTCCCCAACTGCTCTAATGAGAATGCCGAGGGTCATTTCTGCCTAGTTCACCATCTGTTTGGTTTCTGGCATGTGTTTCTGGTGAGAAGGGAGTGTCCCAAAGCCCATTTGGTTTATCACAGTGTAATCCAGGGGTCTGAAGCAATTTTGGTCATTTATAAAGTCACGCATTAAAGACAGAAGCTTACACACATGTGAATAAAAAACTTTTAAGTGTAAAAATGATGCTACATGATGAAAAGCATCCTGATTTTTCTAAATCAGGCAAGCAATGCTTAAAAAGAAACTTTTAGAAACATTGTGTATCAAATCCTATATCTGCTTTCCAATCACCCAAAGATTTTGATGATTTTGTGGTGATAAAAGAAAAAACAGCTACTTTTCAATAGTTACGTTTCATCACCCAGAGCACATGTTAAAAAAAAATTGCATGGAATCAGGCTATGGCTTGCTAGACAGAACACAGGAATCAATAGCCATAAAAGAAAAACATTGATAAATTAGGATGTATCTAGTCGGCATATGATATCATTGAGAAAAAAGAATAGGCAAGCCTTGAATGGGAGGATATATTCACAAAATATGTATCTGATAAAGGACTGGTAGCCACGTCCTTTCATACAGCTCAATAAAAATACAACTCAATTTTTTAAAATGGGCATAAGATTTGAACAGACCTTGACCAAAGTGGCCGGTAAGCACATGAAAAGGTGCTCAACATCAATAGTCAGCTGGGAAATGCAAACTAAAACCACAATGAGATACTACCACACATCCACCAAAATGGCCAAAATTAAAAACACAACACTAACTATCGGAGATGCAGAGCAATTCTAACTCTAACACTATGTTGGTGAGAGTGTAAAAGGTATAACTATTTTGGAAAAATGTCTGATAGTTTCTCATAAAACGAAACCCAGCAATGCTACTACTAGTTATATACCCAATGAAAATGAAACATGTATTCAAAAGACGACTTATACAAGAATGTTCATAGCAGCTGTGTGATAGCCAAAAACCAGAGACAACTCAGGTGTCCAATAATAGGAAAATAAAAACAAGCAAAGGAACATATTCAGCAATAAAAAAGAAACAACTATGGATACACACAACATGGGTAAATCTCAAAAACATGTTGAGAGAGAGAACTGTATTTATATGAAGTTGTATAACAGGCAAAACTAATCTACGGTGGAATAAAATCAAAACAGTGGCTGCTTCTGGGAAGTGGGGTGAGAGTGGATAGAGGAGAGGAACTTTCTGAGGTTAAGGTAACATCCTATGTCTTTTATAAGGGTTTGGGTTACACAGGTATGTACATTTATTAAATCTCCTCTCATATACCCTTAAGATTTGTGCAGATCGTTATATACAAACTTTACCAACATGGTGGGTGTTTGCTAAACAATTCTCTCAACTTTGATGTTTGTTTGCAAATTTTAATAATAAATTGTTAAAAAGTAGACTGATATTACTTTAATCAAATCCCTATTAAATTACTTTTTAAAATAACACTAGTTCATTAGATAAGTACCTACACATAATGTAAAACTATATAACTGCTAACAGAGCATTTCTGTCACCAATTCCTTTCATCACATCAGCCTTGCAATAGGGGAGTAGGTACTGCTGCTTTTGAGCTCACTTTTGTGCTTCTACCAGTGTGGTTATCTGGTGTGTGCTTATATGTGTATATACGTGGTGTGTGCCCCCAAACCTGTTTATTCCATTTGAACCTATTATCCTAATAAAATTTCATTAACCGCTATATAAACTGATGAAAAATGGATACTCCTAAGAAAGAGAGTTGTTTATATACAAACAAATGTTTCAGAATGACATGACAAAAAGAAGCTAAAGAAATGTTGTTTTAAACTATGGTGAAAAGGGCACTTTTTTTTTTTTTTTTTTTTTTTTTTTTTTTTGAGACAGAGTCTTGCTTTGTTGTCCAGGCTAGAGTGAGTGCCATGGCGTCAGCCTAGCTCACAGCAACCTCAAACTCCTGGGCTCAAGCAATCTTTCTGCCTCAGCCTCCCGAGTAGCTGGGGCTACAGGCATGCGCCACCATGCCCGGCTAATTTTTTATATATATATCAGTTGGCCAATTAATTTCTTTCTATTTATAGTAGAGACGGGGTCTCGCTCTTGTTCAGGCTGGTTTTGAACTCCTGACCTTGAGCAATCCGCCCGCCTCGGCCTCCCAAGAGCTAGGATTACAGGCGTGAGCCACCGCGCCCGGCTGAAAAGGGCACTTTTTAAAGATTGCAAAACAAAAATCATAAATGTCCAGAATTCTGCACTTGTACTTCTTCATAAGTCTGTTTACATCCTTGCTCTATTTTAAAGAAACAAAAACTGGAAAAGTGTTTATGTAACAAAACCCTAGTGGAACTCTAATCAGTGGACCCATATTTAAAGGACAGTTCTCAGATAACATTAGAAAACTGGCAACTTTATTACCCAACCATCCTATTTAATATCAAAACCCATGTAAGTACTCTGCTACCCTCTTCCTAGCCATTCCCACTGCACTGGATTCATCACCTTTTAAAAACTAATTGAACTGTTGCTTAATTACTCATAGAAAAATAAACATCAAATATGTCTAATCAATTTATATTTTAACTGACTCAATCCTAGTACCGATCATGTCAAATAACAGGGTTTCTGTAGTTTCTTACGTGGCTGACTGTGTGAATATGCAAGTATCTGGGGAAGCAAGGTGAATTTCTAAACTCTGTGTGTGTGTGTGTGTGTGCGCGCGCGCACGCGCGCACATGCATTTGTATCCATATTTCAATTATACTGTAACAATATTATTTAAAAGATACAATTTTAATGACAGCATACTATTCCTTTCACTTAATACTCTTAACTTATTTAATCATTTCCCTGTTATTGGACATTTAGAAAATTTTGAAACTGTTCCTATCATAAATAGCACCTGGCAAACAATCACATACATCAAATTGTATTTGTTTTTTAAAATTGCTAATAGATGCCCAAATGTAAAAGAACTGTGTCAAAATACATGAATGCTTTTAATGGTTCTGTTTATGTCTGCAAATTGCTTTCTAGATGACCAATATATATCCACATCAATAATAAATACCTATTTTCTCTCACTGGTACCAGTTATTGAATATATGCATAATTCTAAACATCTTTTGTCAAATTAAAAAAAATGTATCTCATACTGTTGTAATTATGTATGTTTATTAGTAACTTGAATATTTTGCTCACATATATTGGACATCTGTCTTCCTTCCTTTGTAAATGGTCTGAGTTTTTTATATTTTCTTATGAGGACACTGATTAGTCTTTTGGTTGTATCAACACAAAGGCTTAAAAGCCCCTTTACACCTACAGCAAAATATTTGTTCATTTTCTTAATTTTTAAAATTAGTATTTTTAAGTTATACAAGCAGTTCTTCACTGTCAGAAAAATTTTTAAAAGAGAAGAAAAGTAGTAGATGTTCTAAGATTAAGCCATCCTTACAGTCCAGATATTTAAAAAACCAATTTAGTCATGATGTATTATCTTTAAAACAGCACTCCACAAACTATCCCACACAAAGCTAGTTCTGCAAGATGTAAACAGATGTTCTCTGGGGGAATTAAAAAGAACTATATTCTAACATAAATTTTTGAAAGAATGCTCATTACATGCTATTCTTAAAAATTCATAATGTGCAAAGGTATATTAAACTTATAACTCAACAACAAAAAGACTGATAAGCCAATTAAAAAATTGGAAAAGCACTTGAATAGGCATTTCTCCAGAGAAGATAGATAAATGGCCAATAAGCACATGAAAAGATGTTCAGTGTCATGAGTCATTAGGGAAATAAAAATCAAACCACAATGAGATACCACTTTACATCTAACAAGATGGCTATAATAAAACCAACCAACAAACAAATTAATTAATTAAACAGAGAATAACAAGTGCCGACAAGGATGCATTTCTAGTGAGAATGTGAAATGGTGCAGCTGCTATGGAAATCAGTTTGGCAGCTCCTCAAAAAGTTAAAAAGAATTATCACATGACTTAGCAATGCTACTTCTAGGTGCATACCCGAGAAATTTCAAACATATGTCCACACAAAAGACTGGTATGAAGATTCACAGGAGCATTATTTACAATAGTCCACAGTGGAAACAACCCAAATGCCCATCAACACATTGAACAGATAAGTAAAATACAGAATATCCATACAATGGAATATTAATCAGCTATGAATAAGAATGAAATACTAATATGTGCTTCAATATAGATGAACCTTGAAAACATGTAACTGAAAGAAGCTAGTCACAAAGGCTACATTTTGTATATTTCATTTCCTTATATGAAATGTCCAGAAGAGGCAAACTCAGACACAGAAAGTAGATGAGTGGTTGCCAGGGGATGAGAGGCAGAGGAATTTGTAACACTAATGAGTAACGGAGTTTCTTTCTGGGGTAATGAAAATGTTTTCAAAATTAGTTGTGATGGTTGCGTAACATATTAAATGTACTAAGAACAACTGAATTGGACACAAAATGCTGAATTGTATCTTAAGTGAATTATGTCTGAAAAGAAACACATATTTAAAAGAATCTAAGAAGTACTGTTTAACTTTGTTTAACCAGAATATTCCAAGTTTTTTTATATGGAATATCCTTTTTCCATGTAATATTCCTTAATATATCATGAGACACTAATGTTTGCTCGAAGTGAAAGTCTGGAAAAAGCTGCTATTAACACAACACTTTAAAGTTCACTCCAAAATGTGGCTGATACGAGCTCCTTGCTGAAAAGGGGACAAGAAGAAGAACGAAAGAGGAAAGCTAGGGATAAACTTCATCGGCCTCATAATTATTCTAGAGCTGGCCATTTGTTCCATTCTCTAGAAACAGAAAGCCAAAGCCCAATTGAGTTCTTCTCTTATTAGTAACAGATTTCTCCCCATTTTTTGTTATTATGTTAGAAATGCTATCAGATCATATAGGTTAAAAGTCAGGTTAAAAAGGAATCCTCTCATAATACAAATAATTACTTTTAAAAGAGAACAATTAAAGGATATACAAAATATATTCCCAGAATATGATCTCTGAGCACTACATTTATTGTACTTTTAATTTGCTATTCACTAGAGTTCAAATGGAGAGGAACTTTTCTGAAAGAGAACCAGAAATAACATAATTAACTAGATAATAACAACAACATGGTTCTGATGTATGAAAACATGCAAGAAGAAAAACAGGAGGGGAGCTCAATCTGAACTTTTACCAAAATATTAACAATTTTTGCTATTCTGTTTTCCAAAATGGCATCTCCCACACTAAAAAGTATCTTTCCATTCAGACATTCAGAGTCCTGAAAACAGTAATTTAGTTGTATGCTTGCCTCAGAGAGCAGCCTACACATCTATTAGGCTCAATGCAAAACTCTGCATCAGAGGGTTGAATACAAACTACAAAACAGAAGTAAAGAGTGGAAACAAAACCAGCATTTGGTGAAGTGCCTTTATTGGACTCCTACATCTATTTTCAAATTCAGACGTTACATGCAGAACTATTTTCTAGGAGATGCCAAGAATTTACTTTCACTACTTTTTCATATCTCAAAATAATATCAGAATTATATCTAGGAAGCAATAACATTATAAAATTATTTTAAGTTTTTCTTAGATTTAACTGCCAGGAAAGAAGAAGTCAACTTTATCCAAGAGTATTTATAAATCATTTACTGTGAACATGGAAGATAAACTCATTTATCATTATCTAGAAACCCCCCCCCCCAAAAAAAAAGGACTGGAAAGCATCAGGAATAAACCAGGCTACAAGTAAAATGACTGCTAGGTCAGAGTCCCCCCTTTCAAGTTTATTCCCTGAAGCATATACTTCGATCCCGTCTCCTGTTAAAATGAACAGTCTAGCGTATTGAGAGACATGTCACTCTCCTGGAAAACAGCACCTCTTACCAGCAAAGACCCACCATTCCTAGATGTTTTGAAAAATTATATTTAAGAAAGAGAGGAAACTGTTCCTGATTCTGTTTTTATCTAGTAAGGGCTAAGACTTCATTTACAGAAACTTACTTTCTAGAATTATTCTTAAAAATTTTGGCCCATGAGAAAGTACCCCATGTAATGACCTCTTGCTCTGTTCCTGTTTATTCTCTGCTCAGTTATCAGGGCAAATGTCTTCTTTAATAACAGAAATAAAGTTACACTCTGACAAGACAGTAGAAGCTCTTCACAAATACATTTTTAACAACAAACTGGCAAAATAAGAAAATATTTTCAAAAATCATAATTTATAAAGCTCTATCAGAGGTGGCAACCCCTATCAGAACCTGCTCTAAAAATGTATATTTCCTAACATTCTTATTTCAGTTTTCTATATAATTTTATAAAATATATACATATGAGTTTTCTGTATGATTTGTATGTATATATAGGTTTTTATATGACATGTATATATCAGTTTTCTATATGATTCTGAGCATATTCATTTGAACAGGAATAAGGAAGAGTAAGGAGCAATAAGAACTGCTCTTCCTTAAGGATACATTTTTTAAAGCATCTATAGTGGTTTCTGGGTACATATCTTACCAGGACTAAATTCCTCTATCTACAATCTGTACAATGTCCAGAGAAAACTGACAAGTAGATAATTAAGGAGCTAGGAAATGAATGAGTCTTACATGGAGTGTGTGTTTTTGTTTTTTGTCTTCATAAAGGAAAGAAAACAAGTGACAATTACTTTTTAACAAGTACCATTTTCAGTTATACGAAAAATTATATGAGAAATGTGCTGAAGTTAAAGCAAGGGATTATACCTTTATACAAGGAAATATTTCTTAATCATCTCACTTGACATAATCTTAGATTATGTCCTAGGAAACTTCAGAGTTGTCATTTTTGGAAAGATATGAGAGAGGAAATAAGAACTATGATGTATCATTAAGACACTAACCTGCCCTCAGATATGAGGCTGGACTGGACAATCTCTTAAAGTTCTTCCTATCTTCTTAATTCTACAGAAAACACTTAATCAATCACTATCCTATCTGAGAGTATTGGTGCCCCTCACCACCAGGAAAGAAAGGGACAAAGTGATAGCCAAAACGATCAATTTCTCCAGGATGTCTGATAATAAGATTTACATATGCTTGTATAGTTTTAAATGTATGTATTGATGTAATATTCCCCACACATACACACACATAATCCATAACCATACACTTGTACATACACTTGCATTCACCAAGGGCAGCTCTTGTAGTGAAATACCCTATGAATCCTCAAAGATTTGGTTTATTCATTCAGTACATATTTATTAAACACTTGTTATATGTCATTGGAGTAGAGATGATTAGATTATCTCCTTGTTCTCAAAAAAGTTAAAAGGTTTTTAAACAATTCAATAGATTGTTAGAGGCATCTGGTGGAGGTCAGAGAAGACAGTGAAGTAGAAGAGGGGGCAGAGGGTTCCAGGGACGCAGGGCTCAGGAAAGAGCAGAGAGGAAGAGAGTCAGGAAGGAGGCCCTAAAAGACAGCAAGGTATTCTCCCAGCCGACAGAGCCAGAAGGAATTCCAAGGGCCATAAACCACAGCAGTAGAGGTTTTAAAGCAGCTGGAATTTTGGAACAATGCTTGGGGTTATTTTGAATGGTGCATGGGTATATATGTGTGTATGTGGTGGGAGTACATGCCTGGAAAGGAGTGGCAGGAGGCTGGGAAGAGATGGGGCTTAGGGACAGGCAGGGCTAGAGCAGAGAGGGCCTTTTCTTAGTCAAGGTTCTTTTGACTGTAATAGAAACCAAGTCAAGCTGGCTTGGGCTGCAAGGGAAGCTTAATGAGAAGCTGGAGAGCCTGGTTTGAATTATGGCTTTGCAACTCCCTAAGCAAGCGTGACCTTCCTTAGGCAAATTACTTACCCTCTCTGTGCCTTGGGCTCTTTATCTACAAAATAAGGGGAATTATAGTATGAATTTGTTTTTTTGAGCAAAAGAGTTAATACTTGTAACACACCTGGCACATAGCAATTATTTGATAATATTAGGTACGTTTATCATTTCTTAGAACCCAAAAATATCTCAGCTTGATGGAAAGCAATCCTAAAATAGGAGTTTGGAAATCTCTGGTGTCTCAGTATTTTGACTCTCTCTCCTTTCCCTGCCCAAGATTCCTCTGACCCATTGTGGAGAGGTGAACTGGGATTGGTGAGCCCCTATTCCAAGTTCCTGTGCTAGTAAAATCTGATTGACTTAGCTTGGCAAGGGTTAGGGTAAAAACATGCTGCAATGGCCTCTCTCTTTTGAGAGAAAAGGCAGAAGAGGAGGGCAGAGAAGAAATCTGCCTTGATTTCTAAGTTTGACAATTCTCTGGTCTAAGCCATAGAACAGGCTAAGCAATTTTAATCTTTAGAGGTTCTGAGCTACTGATGAGTATTTAAGGAATTTGGTGATCCTATTGCTTAGCATCTCCCCTAAACTGTTTATTTTTTCCAATTTGCACAGCCCTAACTCCTTTTAAGAATCTGGTAACTGCCAAATATCCATTCACTAAACAAAGTGAGGGCTATCTATACAATAGAAATTTTATTCAGCTATAAAAAAAGAATGATGTAGTGATAGATGCTATACCATGATAAACTTTGAAGACATTGTGATAAGTAAAAGAAGCCAGGCACAAAAGGCTACCTGTTATGATTCCATTTATATGAAATGTCCAAAATAAGCAAATTCATAGAGACAGAAGGTAGACTAGTGGTTGCCTAGGGACTGAGGGGAGGAAAGAATGGAGAGTAACTGCTAATGGGTACAGGGTTTCTTTTAGAGGTGATGAAATCATTGCAGAATTAGACAGTCTTGTGACTATACAGGAAATCACAGAAAGTATCCTTTAAAACGGTTAATTTTATAGTATGTGAATTATATATATTTTTAAAAAAATATCTGAGAATGGATATGATGCCAGAACACCTGGTGTTTGCCACACACTTCCACCAGCTCATGTAACAGTCACCACTTGCTTTCCCAAGTCTTGCTTCCTTACCGAGACACTGGGGGCAGAGGCTGAGCCGGGCTCTACTGGAGGTCCATTCCAGCTCTAAAATTCTACAGGTAAGAAACTGAGTGCATCCCTCTCAAATTAGAGTCAAATTCTTTCTTTTTAAACCTTCTTCCACTTGAACAATCCTCTCATTTTATTGCCCTTCTCAAAGAAAGAATTCTCGCTTCTTTCTGAGTCTTTAAACAATATCCATTTTGAGCATGTAACATACACTAGACACTTGAATGGTAATTTCATTTAATCCATCCAATAATTCTGTGTACTGGGCACCACTGTTATCCTCATTTTACATATGCAGACACTAAGGCTTGGGGAAGGTAAGTATTAATATGTTGCCCAAGTTAGCAAGAAGCAGGACCAGGCATGGAAGCTGAACTGCCCAACTCCAGAGGGCATGTGAGGAACCATTTGCACTGAGCTACCTTTCTCTGCTAACTCCTCCATCTTGGCCCAAATTTCATGGCCCTGAACATTTGATTTAACAATTTGTTGATTAACTCAACAGGTTTATATGGATCATGCCTGCTATTCTAGTAAGTGATTCAAGTTAGTTATTTAGAAGTTGGGAAATATCCCTGAATTTTTTGTCATATGTCAAATATAAACTAGATAAAACTATTTCTTAATGAAGGTAATGCTGGCATACCCCAATAGAATGAAGAAAGAACACATTTAGGTTAATACTCTGTAAACAGGAAAAATTAATGGCAATTTCACCTCTTGTCAGCTCTGCTCCTTATACTACTGACCAGAGTAATTTGTTTAATTAATCAAGTCTTCTTGTTATAGATCATTTACCATACCTAATAAAAGGTCACGCCTTTGAGTTCCTTAAATATGTTTAAATTTCACTTACTTTTGTATTTTTTTGTAAAGAGACAGACAAGATAAATTTAGTCATATCATTCTCAGTATTGGCTTAGTTTAAGCTGGTAAATACTGCCACTACTATACAGGATCCTATTTAATGACGTTGCTAGTGGCTGACCCTCTTTACAATATTAAGTCCTTAATATTCACTTATTCATAACGTGTGTCTTGTAGTCACACAATCAAGACATTTAAGATTGAACTGTATGTAGCTAATGCCCCAGGGAGGAGTCCTAATGATAATTAGCAAAATCGTAAAAGGTTCAACTTAGTCTTAATGTGACAGCCAAAAGTTAGCTTAAACAGACCCTATATTGTTTTGTTTTGTTTTTGTTTTTCAGACAGAGTCTTGCTCTGTCTCTTAGGCTAAAGGGCAGTGACATGATCATCGCTCACTGAAACCTCACTGAATTCGTGGGCTCAAGTGATCCACCTGCCTCAGCTGAGACTACAGGCACATGCTACCACTATTTTTAGTAGAGACAGGGTCTCACTCTTGCTCAGGCTGGCCTTGAATTCCTGGTCTCAAGCAATCATCTTGCCTCAGTCTCCCAGAATGCTAGGATTATAGGTGTGAACCACTGTTCCCAGCCAACCCTGTATTTTTATTTTTAGTGAAAATAAAACAAAGTAGTAAAACCTGCATTTCGGCAAAGAAACATTAACATACAATCTAAATCTACTGGTGAAGTACACATTGTTATTAACTAGTGACCAGTATAAAATTTACTAAAATTTGAACTCTTCCTTAAAATATTTAAGTATTAATAATTTGTTATATAAATATACCCATAGCCACCTCAATTTAGAGTGTCAAATCACACTGGAAAAAAAACCAGATCATTAAGTTAAAAATTCTAATCCTATTAATACGTTTTAAAGATAATGCTGAAAAATACTAATTTTTATGTTAATTGCTTAATCTCTATTAAAAATATAACATGAATATTTAAGAGAGAAAACTGAAAAAGCCCTAGAGCTGTTAACCACACCACCATCCCTAACCTTGGATTCCATCAATTCTTGCCAGTTTAAGAGTTGTTTAACTTAAATGATTGGATCTACAATGCCTAATTATTACAAAACAAAGATATGAAATGTAGGAAATTACAAAAGTTTAAGTGAAAAATTTCTAAAATGGCTGATGTGTTAGCTGAGCGAGATTATCTAGGAATTGCAAAGGCCTTAATTTATGCAAAGTCTAACAATTGTGACTGCTATTCATCAGACTTGCAAACCTGATTTTCAGGTTTTAGAGCCAGAATATCAAAAATTGAGTGAAATCTCTAGCGTTTAAAGCCAGAATACTAAATA
Source organism: Microcebus murinus (assembly GCF_040939455.1). Lineage (NCBI taxonomy): Eukaryota > Metazoa > Chordata > Mammalia > Primates > Cheirogaleidae > Microcebus > Microcebus murinus. The sequence goes on from NC_134112.1 coordinate 60,535,346, forward strand.
TTGAGTAAAATATATTTCAGCCCTGGAAAAGGAACAATTTTATATGAAAGGATATTCAAATAGCCCTTCATTGAGCCACCACAATGAGCCTTGAAGATTTACATGATTGAGCTGGAATTCAAAACCAAAGACAAGAGAGAGGCATTTTTTTTTTCTGGGATGCACAAAGAGATATCCATAATTAAACATCACACTTCCCTAGGGCAGCATGTTTTCTTATATTGACAAGCAAAATGAGGTATTTCAAATCAGGCATTGCTGGCTTACAGTCATTTTTTGCATAGCTATTGTTTCAACGTATTTCTGGCTATTAGGCATTTGTCTATTTTTGGTCAGTGAGGCATGCATTTTAAAGAATTCTGGTTTTGCATAAAAAGCTGTAGCTATGTTACTGCAATTACATTTCTACGACAGTATCTTAAGAATAATTATGGACTTATTTTGGCTGGTCATATACACATTTTATATTCAAAGGAGAGTGGCTGTAACTTTGGTGTAATTAGTACAATTAAAACAACTCTAGAAAATCTTTCAGATGTATCCATTTAGACACAACTGTATGCTTTGTTTTGCCTTTATTTGTCACAGCTGGTTAAACATACCCCACTGATCCTATGATATGTTGGGAAAATGCCAAGCAAACTTAACATTCCATCAAAAAAAGTCAGAGACTAATGATAGATTACACATTCAATAACTCTTTTGTTCTAGGTCAAAGAATGCCACATTACTTCAGCTTGATCCTAACATAAATACTAAACTACTAAAAAGCACCAATTCTTTTAAATTTTACCTTCCATAATAAGTTTCCTCTACTTTTCTACCTGTACCCTAACCAAATTAATCTAATTATGTTCTTATATTCGAAAGAATATGTTTAACTTAAATTATATACCAAAAAACTACATGGTTTTTTCCCAGAAGGGACCATTTTATCTAAAAAGACATTTTACTTCCCGCTTTCCATTCTAAACGTTATTTATGAAGATTAACTCTATTATATAATATTCAGGTATGTAATTAAATTTCATTTTTAAAGTTATTTACTGCTATCACATAAATACACATAACATTATTAGGATATTATTGGAATTAAAAAAGATCTCACCTACCTATTCATCCATACAAAAATCATGTCCTATATGGACCATTAAACCAATGATAGAGGGTTGATAGTGATGGGAAGGCTAAGTGCAATTTCAGCTAATTAAAATACATTCTAATTCAAGTAAAAATTGCCTTTTCATGGTTTTCAAAGTCATGGTAGGAAATGTCTTGATGTCTGGGTTTCTTAAATAATTTTTAACAATGTTATTAGTGTTTTGTTTGTCTTACTATCTAAAATCAGAGGCAATATGATACATACATTTTATACGTTCCTTCAAAATATGCTTACAACACACTTCTGAATGATCTTTAATGCCTTTCCTTATTTAAAGGCTCCAAATTAACAAATGATAGTTACTTAATTACTTAGTTACTTAATTCGGCCAAGTCCTCTCAAATCATCTCTACCTACATAGTCCAGATTAATTACACTTCAGAACTATGTTCTACATCCACTCTTGGGCCCTACAGTTTGTTCTGCATACTGACTCCAGAGTGATCTCTTCAAAAGGAAAGGCTGGGCGGGGCACGGTGGCTCACGCCTGTAATCCTAGCACTCTGGGAGACCAAGGCGGGAGGATTGCTCAAGGTCAGGAGTTCAAAACCAGCCTGATCAAGAGCGAGATCCCCATCTCTACTAAAAATAGCAAGTAATTAATTGGCCAACTAAAAATATATAGAAAAAATTAGCCAGGCATGGTGGCACATGCCTGTAGTCCCAGCTACTCAGAAGGCTGAGGCAGGAGGATTGCTTGAGCCCAGGAGTTTGAGGTTGCTGTGAGCTAGGCTGACTCCACGGCACTCTAGCCCAGGCAACAGAGTGAGACTCTGTCTCAAAAAAAAAAAAAGGAAAGGCTGGTCAAGTCACTCCTCAGCCTACACTCCTCAAAGGCCTTCCTTTCTCTTGGGACAAAGATCCAAATCTTTCAATATCCAGAAACCAATCTGTTTCAGGTCTCCTCTCCAGCCATAATTTATCATTTTCCCTCTGGATTCTGGGTCCAGCCACACCAAAGTTTTCTTTCAATTTCTAGGACGTGGCCAGCCTCTTTCCAAGCCGAGGCCTTTGCACTGCCATTCCTTCCTTTGTGCATGCTGTGCCCCACTTTCCACAGGTCTTTAGCTGTAATTCCTACTCCTTCACATCTCCACTGAGATACCATTTCCTCAGGAAAGACCTTCCAAAGTACACCTCACTTTACCCAAGACTAGACCTAGTTTCTCTGTCATATCCTTTCCCAACACTCAGTATATTTCTTCACCAGCCCCACTTACATGATCACTTAATCAGTATCTGTCTTTCCACTAGAGTTACTCACACTTTAGCATGCAGTAACATCACCTGGAGTATCTATTAAATGACCACTGGGTTCCCCCCGCTGGAGTTTCTGATTCATTACGTCAGTTGTGAAGCCTGAAACTCTGAAGTTACAACTTCCCAGGCGACGGCGACGCTGATGCTGCTGGACTGGGGAATGATCCAGTACAGCTGTTCCCAATCCTGGATTAAATATTAGAATCACCTGGGAAGCATCAACAATTACCAGTGCCCAGGCCCCACCCCAGAGGTTTTGATTTAATTGCTAATAATAGCTAGGGTGGAGCCCAGGAGGTCTTATTCCAAATATCACATACTTATACTAAAAATTATTATTTGTTTTTCCATAATTCAAATTTATTTTTATTTGCTAAATCTGACAACCCAACTTATGGGTCCTCCTGTAACAAAACAGATAGTATGTAATATACTTCTGCACTTATATATATGATTGTCACCTGACACTTCATCTTTGCAGAGCACCAAAAGGATGGGTCTGAATAAGTGGAATTTTTAGACGTAAGAGAAATTTTTTTTCTGATGTTTAGACCTTAGAAGTCATTATCAACAGATTATAAAATCTTATCTCTGACCTTTTTAAAATATGGCACATTCTGAAAGTCAAATAATTTAACAGGATGACTGAATAATTTTGAAGTTCCTTTAAGCCCTGAAGCTATGGATCTCATTTTGGGCAAGCAGAGTGATGATGCCACATCAACATTATTGCTCTGCCATCAGCTAGTGAGTCACCTAGGCAGAGCTACTGCTGGGACTCAATACAGAGGAGGTGCCCTTTCACATATCAAAAATGGGTAAAAACTATTTACTTAATAAATATCACAGAAAAAAATAAAACATTGAACACATGGCTGCCTTTGATAATGTAGTTCTATCCTTCTCACTCCCATGGAGAAGTCCTGTATAGTTTTCCAGTTTGACAGTAAAATCAGTAATCTCACGTCTTACATAAACTGATATATGACATTTGCATTTCTGGTACTATAAAAGGTCTACTTAATCCCAGCTTGGCATGTTTATAGCATTATGGGTAAACTAGAGATTTCCAAATTGAGAATCCTCTGGGATTAATGGCTACTACCATGTGGCCTTCTGCCTCTCCACATAAGTAACCTGACAGGTCTCTGATTTAAAGAAAAAGATGCCAAATAAATATCTTAAATACTAAATGGCATTCTTCTATGAATACTCCTAGAATTCAATCATTAACAAATATTGCTGTTCTCTGTTTTATACAATGATTATTTGCCAAACTTAACACATTTTCGACTTACCACAGGATTTTAAGAATTGTGCATGAGAACAGGTTACTGAATGATGGCATGGGCATCAGAGCAAATGCCAGCAGCCTAAGTGACAGAACACGGAAATTTACATGAAACCCACAGGACCAAGTGTAATAGTGGCAGTAGGTGGAGAGAGAGAAAGACCATCACACCAAGATCAAAGCTGGCTGCACATTTACACGACTTACTTCAATTCACCCAACTTCAAGCAAACACACACAAATCACTTCAGATTATTTTCTCTGAAGTAATAAATCTCTATTACTTTTAAGAGATAATTTTAAAAAATAAGACCTATGACTGTATAAAATATCCACAATTACTGGCTTCTTTTGTCAAGACAGCTTACCAAATCCGAAGGCACTGGAACCTCCAATGCTCTGTGAAGCCTGCACACTTGTAGATGTGTATAGTCCTGTCACCAGCAAGCCGTCAAAGAAGGTGCTTGTTGAAATTGTCACTGAAATATAAAGAAAAAAAAGAAACTTCAATTAGTACAGTCAGAATAAGGCAATATATTTCTGAAATGTTAGACACTGTCAAAACAATCTTTACTCATTAACAAATTATTTTTATACTATCTGTACTTAGTATTTTTTAATATTAGAAATTACAGAGGAGCAAAAAGAAGTTCAGAACTCCAGTACCTATAATTGCTGGTCCTAAATTTAGTACATCAGTCCTACCTTTCTGCATTCATTTACACATTTCCCGGGTAGGTAGAAAATCATCTGAAAATAATACAGTATTGAATAGACAGTTTCCCCACCTCCATTACCACCCCTGAAGGCAGTCAAAGGCATTGCTGGAGTTTTGGCATTGTGATGAAACACTTTTTTTTTTTTTTTAAGCATACCATACTGTGGGAAACAATCTTACACTGGCTGAAAGGAGAACAATAAGATGCGCTGCATTTCTTATTGTGAATCTCCATTTCATAGATAAGTTCCCTGAAGTTTTTCAACAAAAACAGACTAATTTGCATGGAGACAGTCAGCCCCTATTCTCTTGTGTACAAGAAAGGAATGCCGCTGCATGCTTTAAGTCTGAGAACAAAGTCTACGAGAGGAGTCCAGATGGTTTCATAACCAAAAAATCAGGATGTTCCTGGGAAGAAAAAGGTCAAATTAAATATATCTGTATGCTATTCAGGTTTGGCTTCTTAAAATTTTTCTTGCTTCACTATCTTAAAAATTGATCATAATTTCCTGCATGACATGATAACATTTTCTCCAGCATGTAAGGCTGGTGGCGCACCCCCCCCCCCTTCAATAGATCAAAAAGAAAAGGCTCACGAGACCAGACCCACCAAGGACAAACTACCAGACCCTGCTGAGGAAAACCACACCCAGATGTCCACCAGGATAAGAATATTTCGGCTCCTGGATTCTGCAAATACCGCCAGCCCCTCCTATTTCTCAATGACCACCAAAGGTTGTCCCAGCTCTTCCCACCAAAAGTCCCTAGCCCTCCCAAACTGTATAAAAGGCCGCACCCCCTTCAAACAGAAGTGACTTCTGGGGCTCCCTTCTCTTGGGGCCCCAGAACCTCATATAGGAGCACTAAATAAAGCCACATTGTTTGGCCCATTCTTTCTCTCTGTCTTTTCTTTTTGCCACCGCCGAAAAACCTTACACAGCATAGGTTTTGTTTTTTTGTTTGTTTGTTTTCCCTTGAGACAGAGTCTCACTCCATTGCCCTGGGTAGAGTGCAGCAGCGTCATGATAGCTCACTGTAACCTCAAACTCCTAGGCTCAAGCGATCCTCCTGCCTCAGCCTCACAAGTAGCTGGGACTATAAGTGAGAGAGAGTCACAACGCCCAGATAGAGATGGGGTCTCGCTCTTGCTCAGGCTGGTCTTGAACTCCTGAGCTCAAGCAATCCTTCTACCTTGGCCTCCCAGAGTGCTAGGATTACAAGCATGCATGAGCCACTGTGCCTGGCCTCCTGCATAGGTTTTAAAAGACCAAGATGATGCCATTTATGGGAAGCAGCCAGGTGGAGGTAATATCATTTTGGTAGTGCACATTCGAGGCTGTCACCATGCTTGGTGGCTGTATAGAGAATGGCCAGAGTCATATTAACTTTGATGAGAATGTTTAAATTAAACTCCAGGAAATGCAGTGAGTAGAACTGAATGATCTGAAGCATCCATGTTATAAACCATAAAACAGGACACACATATCAATAGAATAGCCTAATAGCATGCTACCCACAAAATGGTATTGGATGTTGGAATAAATCACCTTCCCATTCTTTAATAAGAAATAATAGCTAATATTTTTGAGTACTGGCATGAAATCCACATGTAAACCACTTGGCTGGGCACTGAGCTAAATAGTTTACATGTGATATCTCACCTAACTACCAAAACATAGCAGGGGTACTATTATTACTTCTAGCACACAGATGAGGAACTTACGGCACAGAGCCATTAGGAACCTTTCCCAGCACTATCCGATATCACCTAAAATTTTTTTGCTGCTGTTTACATGGACTCTCTTCTGTTTCTTCCCTGCTCTCTCCAGATCCCAAAGTGGCAAAGTGGTCATGGCCAAACCCTTGCTTAAAGGCCTGTGCCTCATTTGGGTACTGAGATGACCAAGGTCACCTGTGCCCCTTAGACGTCCAGCCAGGCTGCTAACCTCTCACCAGACCTGTCTCTCACCTGCCACCCAATGTCTCTCTTGCCCCAGAGCAAATTCTAATTTTTAGTCCACTACATACCAAAATGCCTGTTTCAGATCAGTTCTTTTCTGTACATAGATTCTTAGGTGCTAAAACAGCAAGGTCTAGTGAAAACAGCCCAGAAGAAAGAGGACTAGATTTTATTCCCAACATAAATATTAATTTGCATGTCATATTGGGCAAATATTTCTCTCTGTTTGGTTCTATTTCTTATAGTGATGCAAATGCCTATTATTCAGTAAGCTCACTGCTAGGTGTATTATGTGGGAAATAATTTCTAAACATTGAGTGTCGTAGAATACAAAATGGAAATACTATGAAAAACACTTATTACTCTTAGATTCTATTGGCTTTAAATACCATCCATAAGCTGACTACTCCCAAATTTCCCTCTCTAGTCCAGACCTCTTTCCAAGCTCTTGATATATGTCAAGCTGCCACACAACATCCCCACTTAGACGTCCAGGAGACATCTCAACCTCGACATGACCAATACTGAACACCCATCCCACCCCACCCTCAAACCCGCTTCTCCTGCGGCCTTCCTGTTGCTCAGGCAAACACCACTGAGCCAACTGTGGAGTCACCATTCTCCCACACCCTGCATCCAGTCCCCAAGGAATCCTGTTGGCTCTGCCTTCAGAGCATACCCAGAATATGGCCACTTGCCTAGTCCACTATCCTCCCTCCCATGGATTATCTACTTCCTTAAATGTCAGTCTGGTCTTCCTGGGCCTACCCTCACCTTTCCACAATCCATTTTCAGTATGAGTCACAGGAATTCTTTTAAAACACATCCCATCAACCATGTCGCTCCTTTCCTTACAACTTTCCAATGGCTCCTCATTTTGCTCAAAGACGGAGTCTTCACAGTGGCCGACAAGGTACTGCATGACTAGCCTCCATTCCCTCTCTGTTCTCGCCTCCTCTCGGCTCACTCCACTCCAGCACACTTGTCTCCTTGCCACAGTGCAGATATATCAGGCCTTTGCATGAGCCTCTGCCTTAGACTCTCTTCCCCCAGATACTGAAGGGCCAATTCCCTCACCTCCTTCAAGTCTCAGCTCAAATGTCACCCTCTCCATGACATCTGCCTTGATCACACTATTTAAAATTGCAGACAGTCCCCTGCCTACCTGCTCCCACTGTTCCCACATTCCTGGTCCCCCTTGACTCTACTCCTTTCTCTTTTTTAGAAGTAATTATCACCTTCTAATACATTATAGTGACAAATCTACTCATGATATTTTTGTTTGTTACATTTATTGTCAGTCTCATTCACAGAATATAATCTCCCTAAAGGCAGGTATCTTGAATATTTTGTTCAATGATATTTCTCCAATGTCTAGAAAAATTCCACATGCCTTTAAGTGCTCAATAAATATTTAGTAAATTATTAATAACTCAGTCATACAAAAATAGTGCCAGGTGTCTTATCTTCAACTTGTTTCCAGAGAAGTCTGTTGTGAATCCTAGACTTACACATCAGATGAACCCCACTTGGAAAAGCCACAAGGAATAAAAGGAAGACAGAGAAAACTTGGCTATTTAAACATGCAGAATATTTTCCAGAGCACAAGACAGATCAGTGCAGAGAGAAACTGATTAAAGGACCAGCCAAAGACACTTACAAAAAAGGAAGGAGTACACATAAGTTCTCACATGCCATATGTTTACACAAGTCATATAAAGAAAAATTTCCTCATTTGAAACAAAGTGATTATAATGTATTTCTCTGCTTGCTAGAGCTGGAAGTTTAAAATGTTTTTTTGGAAAAGAATATTTGCCTTTGGAAAAATGCTACTCTATTGACAATGTGGAATAAGCATTCCTCTTCTTCCTTTAAACAGATGTAATGCATAATCAATATGCAAACTGGTAATTGGTCTCTTTATTTTAGAAAGAAGACATGCTGCCCAGACTCTTATGGGACTTAAGATATATCTTTCTGATCACCAGGCTCTCTTTTACTCAAGAAGATAATGCGTCTAATTTCTCTATTCAAAAAACAACAGACACAGTTTCCATTCCCTGTTAGTACGTAGGAAATTTCAGAAATGTCTGCAGCCCCATGTTTTTACTGACTAGAGTTTTGGTAGTGAACATACGAGCAGTCTACACAAGCATGCTGAAAATTTTATGCCAGGGAACTCTGACTTCAAAACTTCATCAGAGAACACCCTTCTCTCTGCCCCTTTCTTTTTCTTTCACTCAAATGCTTCCTTTTATCTGTACTTTGCAGCTCTCAGTTAATCTGTCAGAGTAAACAAGCACAGAAACAAACAGTTGTGTCAGGCATCATGCTCTGGCTACAGGACTCCTACCACCATAGCTGTTGGTACCCGCATAGGTCTGCGTCTTCAGCCCCTGCAAGTTTAGGTTTCATGTGAGGCCTCTCCCGTCCACTCCCACATGCACAGGTTCCTGTCCTTCCTAAGTGCCCTGATTTGACTTTCTTTCCTCTAATTTCCCTGGGCCCACCCTTCATGCCCGATTTTATTAAATAGCTTCTCTAGTCTGAGCTCATGGCTTACATCCCCAACCTTCTGCCATCTAGGCAATTGAAATAATCTTGAAAGCAGAAGAATGATTTATGATAAATTAAAGGAAAAGCTTACTATACATAATACTAATAAGCCTCATGATTAAAATATTGAGGTTCACATTTTTGAATGTTAAATTATTTTAATATGTATATGAACTAGAAGGAAAACTTACAACTTTCATAGTTTCTATAATGTTTGGCCCATTGATGAAGCTGATTAACTAAAGACAGATAACTATTGTCTATTATTTAAAAAAAGTGATCTATCCATGAATCATAGGATTATGTCTGTATATAGATCTAGATATACTCATTTGTACAATGTAAAATACACAGTCCTAATTCCCACTACATATATTTTTGTAATTTTTTATACTCTGACTCAGAATGCTATAGTCCCAAACTGCATAGTTTAAATGTTTCCATAGCTGTAATTTTAAAATGTTTCCTTTAAAAATGCTTGTTTATGAAATATCTTTGCATAAGTTGAAGTTATAGTTAAAAGATATAAATCTGGGTACATTAGGATAGGGAAAATTTACATAAAATGTTTATATTAGAACTACCTTTAAGATAAATGTTGGGCTGTATGTGTCTAACTGATATCTAACTAAACCCAGTTAATAAGCAAACCCTTCATGTTTTTTCCATGATATCAGCCAAATGCGCTAATTAATGTTAAGATGGGGAGCAAATGATATTTACCAAGTGTCAATTCACTTTTAAAGGAGCTTATTAAAGAATTATTATATGAACAATTGCCAAGTCTAAGTAGTAGGTACACAGACATTTGTGGTACTAGTGTTTTAACTTTCATTTTAGAAAAATTTTATATTAAAAAGTTGGGGGGAAATAAACTTATTATAAATGCACTTACGATAAGCAAACTAGCCCACAATAAAACACGCTAGAAGGCACATAACACATTCAGACTTCAAGAACTAAGCAAGCTACATGATTGATAGACAACTAAATACCTTCTATGAGCCAGAGAACCATGTAAGCACTGTAATTTGGGTTTTATTAACCAGAAAGTCAAAAAGAGACATTTATAATTAGTTCCCCTTTGATAAAAATATTTGTAAACTCTGACATCCTATCAATTCTAGCTATTTTATACAAATTAAAATATATCACAACTATGGGATAGGATCCATTTCAGATACCAAAGGTTTATATAAAATCATTAAATAATAATCTGATGACTTTAAATAGGTAAACACTTACTTAAACAATCCATTCTCCCACATGATCTTTTTCCCTTCATGTCTTTACAAACTTTCATGGTAAAATTTGTAAAATTCTTTTCCAGGCTACTTTTCTCTTCTTGGAGTCAAGTTTTATATCTTTCATAGTTTTGCATTTAAAAATGTTATAAATAGAATTACTTTAATTATACATGGAAAATATCAATATTACAGATTGCAAACAGAATTCTGAATTTGCCAGTACATTTTAGGGGGGAAATAAAACATGTATATTACCTATAATCATAAAGCAAATGTGTCTTATCAGATCACATCATTCCCTTGTTCAATAAATATCTCTAACTTCCTGTCGTCCACAGATTAAAACCCTTAAAGCTTCCACGGGGTTTCAAAGACTTTCCAGTTGTGGCCATAACCCATTTCTCCAGTCAAATTTCTCCACTTCAGCTGAAAACATCCTTTGATCCAGTTAAATCAGAACACGTTCTGTCCCTTCCCTGCCTCCCTGACTTTCTTTAGAGGGTGCTCTCACCCAGAATGACTTCCCCTGGTTGACTTTTGTTAAAAATCCCAACATTCTTTAGGCACAGGCTCAAATGCCATCTCTCTCTTGAAGTCTGTTCTGACCTCCTGCGGGAAGCCTCCTCTCCCGCCTCCGCAACCCCAGAGCTGGGGGAAACCACAGGGCACTTGATCACACTCCAGTTTTCCCAGGGCTTGGCTCAAAGGAGGAGCTCAATTAACGTTTGTTGAATTCAACCATACAGAAATATTTGCTCCTACCTAAAATAACATATAAGGATAACAAAAAATATAACTGAGAATCTATTGCAGCCAATGTGACTAAATTTGTAAACTCTAACTCCTCTTCAACAGAAAAAAAGACCAGTGTTTGTTATTCATAGATATAGGAAAAATGAGTTCCCCTGAAAACAAAAAATGAAAAATAATGCAGTATTTCATTATAGTACTCAAAAATCAGAAATGTCTAAGAAAATTTTGGTTGAATTTTACATTTAACTATAATAGTGTTTTGCATATCTGTATCTTGTGTGTAACTATGTACATATTTTATGTACAAACCAAATCAATCTTCTGATAGTTTTCGTCACTAAGATACCTTATACCATTATCCTCATTCTGAAGTTATTCTGCCATTTCCTCAAATAAAAATAAAGGATCAAAAGGCTGAGGAGGTTATACATATCTCTTCCACATCTGTGTTAAATTGGCAATGAGCTTAGCACCAGGAGACTATGAATATGGATTGCTAGCTCGTGACAGCAGAATGAAAACACGATGTAGCAACACAATTCAATTCTTATCAGTGGCTCAAAGAGTACTTCTGTAGGAATGACTAATTGCAGAGTCAGTTATCATCTATTGTAGCTTCTATTAAATGTTTCCAACAAAACCCTAATATCATTCTTGCAGAAAATCACTGTAAGATGAAAGTCTGGAAGAAAATATATTTAGACATTTAATGCTGTTTGCATTTCATCCTAAAGCTTCTGGTCTACGAATGCTCTATGGTCCATTAAAATTTTGATCACTTCAAGCATATTTGTTACTACTTTATACAAAAGACCTTTAATATGTGCAGAAAATAAACATACTGAACAATATTTGAAATGCTTCCATATTTTTTCAAGATGACAACATCAGAGGACTGCAAATTGCAAAAATGTCAAAATTAGTACTTAAGTATTAGTGATGATGCACCAATTGCAAAGAGTTTCCATTTTTAATTTCATATGTTTTGAAGATGAAAAACACCAGTAGAATCTAATATTGTCAATATTTTGAAAACCATCACTGCATTTTGCCTTATGAACAAGAGCTCGTTTGCTTTTTGAATACCAGAACAGATTAAATAGCCTAAGGAACAAACATATTTCTCTGAAAATGAAATAAACTGAGTTTATTTGCTGTAAAATTTCATCAACACTGTGTGTTCAACTACTGATTCTTCTTTAAAGTGCCACTAGCTCTGAGTACCAAATAGAGATCATCAAAAAATGCATTACAATTTCCAATCCAAACCTCTATCAGAACATGACCCATGAACTATTAATACTTCTCCTTACATGTATTAATTCCATTTTGACATACTTTTATGTGATTTTCAAATATTAAGTCAGGCATTTCAATAACAACATTCCCAAACCAAGAGCAATGAAAAAGTAATCATCCCAGTAAACACATAAAAGAAATGACCGGAGGTCATGATTCACTGAGGGAGGACATGGATCCATAGCAGTGAACTGAGATCCTAAATAATTAGATCAGGAACAAAAGGACTCTGACCAGCCTTTTGTGAGGGGTAGAGAGAGACTGCTTCTGCTTTACCTATGTATCCCCAAAACTAAAAAGGGGCATAATGAGGAAGGATCTGGCTGTCCACCAGGCCACCTCTAGAGAAGCACTGCTAAATGTACCACACCCACCCTTCACTACTCCCTTAGTCTTTATTCAATGGCTGACCTACATAATCTCTAAGAGCTTGTTACCCTCAGATTTAATAGACATCTCCTTAATAACAGCTAAATAATATTTGAGTACTATATGCCAGGTACTGTTCTAAGGCTTTTATGGGTATTACTTAATCTCCCTTTGAGATAAGTACTATTACTATCCTTTTAGCCATGAGAAAGATGAAATGAAACGGGGAACGGGCCAAGTAATGTGCCATAACTGGCATGTAAAAGGTGGCTCTAAGAAATGGAAGCTGTGTTCCCCATCCTGAATGGACTGCATTCAATACAGCAGCCTCTATCTCCTGGGATGGCTGAGAGGGTGACAGGGGCTTGGTGTTATCTTTGGAAGGCAGTGGTATGATGGTGCTCCCAACCTCCAGATACGTGGGCATAGCCTCCTGGGAGTATGCCCAGCAGGCTGCTCTGTAGAATGCACTTCACCTGATGCCCGCTACACAGCCATTTATTATCATTATTATGACTTCTTTTTCACTTTATACAGCTCTGTACTATTCTCTAGGGGACAAAGGAAGGAAAAGGAATGGCCTCCAGGGAAGACTAAATGCAGTGTGATAGAGGACTAAGCTGAAGATCCAAATAATAAGGACAAAGAATCCTGGATCAACCCACTTGTGAAAGCAGGGGAGAATGCCATGGAAAACACTCTCCACCTTTGTCTCCACCTAAAAGGAGAGGACAGATAGAACATGATCCAGGAATTATGGCAGGTGCCAAAGACCCATCGTATGCAAAATTTAATGATCTATTAAAACACTTTCTAGAGTCTGGAAAATACTCTTTGCTGGCTGGAAAAGGGATCCAGCATCTTTGAGGAACCCTATTATATTTATTATAGATTCAGAGATTCATATGAACCACATGTAGTCTCTAAGTCTTATCTTCTCATGCAGTAATAAATGGAGATTCAGAGATTTTTTTCCCTCTTTAAAGTTTTTCTTAGGAGATAAAACAGGTTCAAGTCAAAAGTGTTTGTGAATTATTATTTGAAAATTAAGCCCTTTGGAAGCAACTTGCTTTGGAAGCAAGTTTAAATGACAGCATTTGGTGAAGATAAATCTTCCCATTTCCTCATCCCTCCACATTGCCATTTTCTCTTCTTTATGTCCCCCGTGTCTCTTTCTCTGATGTGCTCTCTCGCTCGCTCTCTCTCTCTCTCTCTCTCTCTCTCTCTCTCTCTCTCTCTCTCTCTCTCTCTCTCTCTCTCACACACACACACACACACACACACACACACACACACACACACAGTCTCACACACACAGTCTCACACTCTCAGCATTTCTGAAAACATTAACCTTGGGGTAAAATCTCACATAACTCATTCAGGTGAAATCCTCTCCCTAGACTTACAGGCCTATGCCAGAATAAAGCACCTGTAATGAGGTCCTGAACAATATTTTTGAAATCTCCTGAAGATTGGCCAATCTACCCTAAATACAAATTCCCTAACTAATGATCTTCACTATAAAGAAGAAAAATATAATTTTACAATGCTCTACCCTATTTCTAGTCCTGATTGCACTTAAAGCAGGAATAATTTCATTTTCATCATCCACTTTCAGCTTTAATTCCAAATTTTTAAAAATTCCTATGTACAATGATAAAATTGTTTAGTTTCTAGAACCAAAAATTTTTTTTCTGTATAAATGACATTTCATTACTGTAATTTAGAGAATTACAGCCAAGAGTTACTGGTATTTTTGACTTATCTCTGGCCTTATTTTTCATGTATCACTTTTGTATGAGGCTGGATAATATTCATACATGAAAATTTCATATTGTTGGCCCTGTACTTGATAAATTATTAAAGTGATGTGAAATAGGAATGTGGTATTCAGGTTTTCAGCAATTTTTATCCTTCTGTTCTTTCTTTTTTAAAGGAAAGACTATCTTGTCTATAACTCCTTATAACTTTGTAAAATTTAAGCTAAGATTAGCCTTAAAAGAAATAATTAGGGAAGATATATTACCCCCAACCTTCTGCAAGAAGTTCTAAGAATGTTATTCTTTTGAGGCATGGATGTTAATTAAATTTTTCTAGGTTGAGAAAATTAAATCTAGTAATTCTCAGAAGCACATACACAGGTAAATATATTACAATAAAATGCACAGATGGTTAGATAATAAATACATTTGATATTTTCCAAATATAATCAAGTGTTTAAAGCTTTTATACAATCAAAAAGGCTTCTAATTGTTCTATTATGGTTCTTGTTTGTTTTTTTTTTAAACAAGAAGTGACTCCTCCATTCCTCCAAAATGTAGTTTTGACTGAAAGTAACTAAAGAAAATTTTAACTCATATAACAACTCACAGGGTAACTTCTAATAGTGCCCCAAATTGTTAATATCATAAATATATCCTTTTAATTCTAGTTCAACATATTGATAATATATAATTACAAATTTTTAAAATATTTTCATATTTGCAACAACTGTGTGCTTGATCAAGAAAATCCCAAGGGTGACATTGCTGGCACTCTTGTATATGTCATGTGTCTTTGTTATGTTTGTAAAATGATTAATTCAATGTTAAAAATTAATAAGTGATAGAATTCCTAATAGACAAAGTGAATGTAGCTGTAAAAATACTACAAGTTTTTAAAAAGAGTTTTCCATAGTATTCTCTTTTGGTACTTCTATATGTTAATTTCAATATACTTAAACTAATTATAAGCAACTGTCCTAACATTAAAGAATGTATTTAAATATATATTGAGTATATTACACATGTGGGATACATAAGATTAAACTAACTATGAAACTCTACATAAGATAAATTTTAAAATTTTCATTTACTTTATGATCAGACTGTGTGTATTGCTCAACTTATTTTTTTTTATTTCAGCATATTATGGGGGTACAAATTTTAAGGTTTCGAATAATGCCCTTGCCTCCCCTCCCCCCCCAAGTCAGAGCTTCAAGTGTGACCATCCCCCAGACGGTATACATCTCACTCATTATGTATGTATATACCCACCCCCTCCTGCCCCTCCCACCTGCCCAATACCCAATTAATGTAATTCCTATATATCCACTTAGGTGCTGATCAGTTAATACCAATTTGTTGGTGAGTATATGTGGTACTTGTTTTTCCACTCTTGGGATACTTCACTTAGTAGTATGGGTTCCAATTCTATCCAGGAAAATACAAGATGTGCTGTACCACCATTGTTTCTTAGAGCTGAATAGTACCCCAGGGTATACGTATACCACGTTTTATTAATCCACTCATGTATTGATGGGCACTTGGGTTGTTTCCACAACTTTGCAATTATGAATTGTGCTGCTATCAACATTCGAGGTGTCTTTTTTGTAGATTGTCCTTTGTTCTTTTGGGTAGATGCCCAGTAGTGGGACTGATGGATCAAATGGTAGATCTACTTGTATCGCTTTAAGGTATCTCCATATTGCTTTCCACAGAGGTTGAACTAACTTGCAGTCCCACCAGCAGTGTAGGAGTGTTCCTATCTCTCCACATCCACACCAACATCTATTGTTTGGGGACTTTTTGATAAAGGCCATTCTTACTGGAGATAAGTCATATCTCATTGCAGTTTTGATTTGCATTTCCCTGATGATTAGAGATGTTGAGCATTTTTTCATATGTTTGTTAGCCATTATTCTGTCTTCTTTTGAAAAGTTTCTGTTCATGTCCTTTGCCCACTTTTTGATAGGGTTATTTGATTTTTTCTTGCTGATTTTTGTGAGTTCTAAGTAGATTCTAGTTATCAGCACCTTATCAGATATGTAGGATGAGAAAATTTTCTCCCATTCTGTAGGCTGTCTGTTTGCTTTCATGACTGTTTCTTTGGCTGTGCAGAAGCTTTTTAGTTTGATCAGGTCCCATTTATTTGTTTTTGTTGCTGCTGTGATTGCCTTTGGGCTCTTCTTCATAAATTCTTTGCCTAGGCCAATGTCTAGGAGAGTGTTTCCCATGTTTTCCTCTAGAATTCTAATAGTTTCACATCTTAGCTTTAAGTCTGTTACCCAGCATGAATTGACTTTTGTGAGAGGTGGAAGGTGTGGATCCTGCTTGAGCCTTCTACAAGTGGCTATCCAGTTTTCCCAGCACCATTTATTGAATAGGGATTCTTTTCCCCAGTGGATGTTTTTGTCAAAGATTAGTCTGCTTTGTCAAAGATTAGATGGCTATATGAGGATGGTTTTATATCAGGGTTCTCAGTACTATTCCACTGGTCAATATTCCTAAATATTGTGCCAATACCAAATTGATTTAATGACTACAGCTTTTGTAGTATAGTTTGAAATCTGGCATATTGATACCTCCCATTTTGTTTTTATTGCCTAGAATTCAGGTTCCAAACGAATCGTAAAATTATTTTTTCTATATCTGTGTAGAATGATGTTGGGATTTTATTTGCAAAAATAACATTAGAATAATTATTCCTGTCTTTTTTCAGAAGAATCCATATTCCATGTTTCAAAATTATAAAACCCCAAATTGTCATTGCTAACAATGAAATTTCACAAAATAATGTTAAGTAAATGATGTGATAGAGAAATTTACAAGTTCTAGCAGAGCCAATTGCTTTTAATTGCTACAACTGAATGATTTTCTAAAATTTTTAGATTCCTATCACTAAGAATATAATTTAAATTACATTTACATTGATAGATAGCATGTGATAGTTATTTGGTAAATTATACAAGAAGAAATAAATGGATAGCTCATTTGTATAACATTAAATTTAACTATAAATAATGTTTCTCCTATAGGTAAAATGGAAAATGCTGCACTTTTTATTTTACAAAATGGCACTTAGTACAATAAGCCTCAAAATCATTCTTAAAAATAACAAAATCTCTTTCCAGTTAAGTGTGAATTTGCATTTTCAACCCAGCCAAAAGACAATTTTTCCAAGGATAAGGATGAAGAAAAACTCCAGGTGTGAATAACCATCAAGAAATGTCTTAAGGGTTAGAAGTATAGGAACGAGTTAAGTGATTAGTTATCTAAAGAGTGTTTAGATGAAAGGATTTTGCAAAGGACTTTTTGGCAGCTGTGGTATTCCTCATTTTCTGGTATAGGATTTCTAAGAAAATCTGAATCTAGCTTTAGTACATATTTGGTTTTGATTTGATTTTTTTAAGAAAATTGATCTAAGTTCTCAAGTTAAAGATATGGCATAGAAAACTAAAGTTGGATGAAAGGCAAACTAACATATAGATACATTTTTATAAACATATTCTTGCTTGCAATTATCTGTATATAGAAATTCTTAAGATATAGTTCTAAACAGAATTTAAAATATCAATTAAAATATCTATTCAACATAAAGGGACTCATATTCTATAAGTGTCAAATAATGAGTATTTGATAGAACTAAATTTTCCCAAAGACTATTTTACTTTTGCAACTAAAACATCCAATCACCTGAGAAGCTTTTTTAAAATTCAGATTCCCAGTTCCCCCAGGGGTTCTGATTCTCTATTACTGGGATAAAGCCCAGGAATCAGTATGTTTAACAATGCACACCTCAGAAAATTTTGTGTAAGTGGTCTTGGAGTAGACCAATTGTAGTGACATGAAAAGCTCCATATTCATAGCTCCTGGGAAACAGAATCTCCAATGAAGGCCATCCACGGGACTAAAAATTATAATTGAATTGAATTGAGACTACATTAAGAATTCAACTACAGTAAAAAGCCACTTTGCCTTTTATTATACCGCAGTTTTCTCCTAGTGCAAATGATGTTTAACAAGATGAGGATGTAATGGGACACCTGTTCTTAGGAGACCTCACGTGTGCCAGCGAATTTTCTCTGACTGATGAGGACTGAAACAAATCCAGGAGGAGGATAAGCAGCCAAGGTTGCAGGAGGTTTGGGGTGAGCACTAAAGAGCAATGTCGGTCCTGACTGTGAATTAACAGCAAAAGTAGCTAAATACTTCCTGAATTTGGCAGGTGTACATTTACAGAACATTTCACCAATGTTATATAGTTATAATTTCGATCCAAAAATAAATTGGAGGTGACATGTAGTTAAATTAGCATATCTTGTGGGGAATCCTTGCTGGATTCCAGAGTACAACCTGGTTGTTATTAGGTCATCAGAATTTCTTGAATTTACTAATGAAACAACATCAAGTTAAACGGCCCATATTTGTTGCTGGAATCTTAACTGTAATTCTTATCCATGAAACAGAGAAATAATGACCATGTGTACATTTTTCAGTACCATGGCTTAACACTGAGCTCACTTCCAGTGTCTAGCCTCTCACTACCTCTCTACCTACCTTGAGCTTCAACTCTTGTCTAACAGTACTTGAGCTCTACATTTTTCATTTGGAATAAGCTTATTGGTGGAGAAGGTGAGAACAGAATTTGAATAGCTAGACTTTCCAACCACTCTGCAACATGATAAATAGATTCCCATTATTTGTGGTAGTTATGTTCTATAAAGTGTTCTATCAAACACTGGATTAACAAATATTGAACCACAGCTCCTAGAACACAGAGTTAGGGTTCCTGTGAACCTCTAGTTGCAACATTTTCATCAACTGATCCATATATCACCTTCTTTTATGTGTGCTTCTGTTTAAAGACAACCTTATTTAATATGTATTATTGATTCATTAACATTGAACTCATGGCCAATAGCACCACAACTCATGCCTAAAGGAAGCTTATCTAATCTCCATATTTTCTCCCTAAGGTGTAATACAGCCTTCAGCACCTTCAGTGCTACACCTATGGGACATTTTAAAAGTGAAATCACCAAAAAAGGACCAAAATTCAAAAAATGCACTATAGACTATGAAAAGGACACTTGTTTACAGTACTAGAGCTGAAACAAGAAGGCAGAGCACTTGACCTCAGCTGGGAAATTGAGCGTCTGACAATTCAAACTTTCAGTTTCTATGTGCATGACTGCAAATGACCATGAAAGTGAGGCAAGTATCAATTTTGGGGTTACAAAGAAAATTTAGCCAATAGGTGAATTCATGAATAAGGAACCTACAAATAATGAGGATCAACTGTATTGTCTGCCCCAAGGTGAAGACCCCAGTCATCGCTCACCTCATGCCTAGTCATCAGTTGGCTAAGGTTGGCGTGACAACGTACCACAGATAGGGTGGTTTAAACAACAGAAATTAACTTTTTCTGGAGTTCTGGAGGCTAGAAGTCTGAGGCCAAGGTGTCCTCAGGTTTGGTTTCTTCTGAAACCTCCCTCCTCGGCTTGCGTTGGGCACCTTCTTCTTGTCTCTTCACGTGGCCTTTCCTCTATGCTCACATATGTCTGTATCCAAATTCCCTCTTCTTACAATGACACCAGTCACATTGGATTAGGGCCACCCTAATGACCTCATTTTAACTTAATTACCCCTTTAAAGATCTTATCTCCAAATACAGCCATATTATGATGTACTGGGGGAGGGGGGCGGGTTAGAACTTCATCGTATGAATTTGGGGAAGGAGCATAATTCAGCCCGTAACACCAAGCAATGCCTGTCTGTCACACACTGCTTTTCTCCAAGTCATGCCTTTTGGTTGCATGTTTTTTAAATGCCTTTTGAAATCAAAGCTGATCAGAACTCTCTCCCCTTTGTAATTCCTCATTTTAACAAGTTACAACATATCATTAGGATTGACTGTTTAGAAACCACTGTCCCTCTTGAGTCTTAAAAATCCCCATTTGGAGCCTTAGCATGGCTAGGGAATCAGACCCCGTATATAGGTTCCCTGCATCCTAAGTACTTATTATATTAGACAGGTACCAAGAATCCCCCAGAATTCTACCCAAGCCTCCACAGCTTGCCTCTAATTTGCCTTTGCAGGCTCTCTTCTGATTCCATGCTCCTGCACACCTCTCTGCATCCAAGATGTGAATACAAGGCTTGTTTTCTCAGTTTCTGGCCTTTGTTCTCATCATCATCTCTGCCCACAATTCTTTTCCTCTCCATCTCTCCCTGTTGAAATCCTTCCAACTCACCAAGGCCTCATCTAAGTGTCAGCTGTTCCAGGATGCTCCTCCTCCATTCAAGCCTTCTTCCTCCCCCAAGAGCTACAAGTCACTCTCAGCTCTGTGAAACTCACCTATTCTACTTCAAAATACTTGTGTTATATCTGATATCCCTTGGTAGGTTACAAGTACCTTAGAAGCACTGGCAATGGCTTATTCATCCTTGCATCCCCACACCGCTGAACAGAGTCCCTAATAGGTTATTAGCCAATGTTTTTAAAGCAGATATGCATTGCTTTTAGAATTTGAATCTAAATTAGGTAAATACAGTTGAAGTCCCTCATGACTACCCAATCTTGCTTTCCTGCCAATTCTGTGATAGCTATTAGGAAATCATCATCCATGGCTGCCATCTGGCTGCATAGTTTATTGTCGATTCTCACAGGATATCCCTTAATCCTACCCCAAAGTTCTCCAGTATGCTTCCACCATCCATTCAGCACTCCTCTCCTCCTTTTATACAACTCACTCAGAGACAGGCCAGACGGAACATTGGGACAGAAGCAAAAGAAGTGATCCAGGGAAGAGAGGGCAGTCAATAAAAGTACAATATGCAACGCCATGGTGGGCAACTGAAACTTAATCTTGTGGGGTTAAGAAGTTGGGAAATGGTGTAAAACACTTGCTCGAAATTATTCCACTTGAAGGTCAAGGTGATGGCTGCTCCTGGAGGCAGTTAATTCCTGCCAGCAGTGCACATGGGCAGGAGCAAAGTGACCTTCCAGTGAAATCCTCTGCACAGAGATTCAGACATCGTCAGACAGAAGCATGCAGGAGCTTCTGGGCTGGAGCACAACAAAGGAAATGGCAAGGTTCAAGGGATGTGGGCAGTGGTGTGCTGGTACAAGTGCAACCACCACCTCTCTGGGGCAAAAGGCTCTGGTTTGTGGTGTTTCAAAAATACTACAAATTCCCACCATGGCAGATTCCAAGTTTCCAAGTGCTCACTCACTGGACACTGAACTGGGACAAGATGCACAGCAGCATGCTATTATCAGCGTGTTTTCACCATACAGATATAGGAGACATAAACAATAGGAAAATGTAGTCAACCAATTAGGAAGGGATGAGTTTTGAGTTATGTTTTGTCTTTGCTTTTAATATCATTTATTTAATTTTAATTTTGCATTTTTTTTTGAGACTGGTTATCGCTCTGTTGCCCAGACTACAGTGGTGTCATCATAGCTCACTGCAGCCTCAAATTCTGGGGCTCAAGCTAACCTCCTGCCTCAGCCTCCCGCGTAGCTGGGACTACAGGCGCACCCCACCATACCCAGCTGATTTTTCTATTTTCTGTAGATTAAAGGTCTCACTATGTTGCTCAGGCTGGTCTTGAACTCCTGGCCTCAAATGAGCCTCCCATCTTGATTTCCCAAAGTACTAGGATTACAAGCATGAGCCACCACACCCAGTCCATAATTTAATTTTTAATAATCACTGCTTAACAACTGCCTCACAAAATTCCTGCAAATGTAATCAACAGCATTCATGAGCTGATTGAATATGAGGGAGCACTAAAGTATCTGCTATAGTATCTGCTCTTTTTGAACAAAATGCACACTTTCTATCCTGTATTCCAACCATATATTCTATCCTACCTGTGGGGCAACAAGCAGAATCATCCACAAGCTTAGGTTGCCTGAAAGCTAGCTGGGGATGGGTCCTCCATTTTGCAAAAGAAGAGGGTAGCACCAAAGTTCAGCTTCCCATAGAATGGGTGGCTACTTCCCCCATGGGCACTGCAACACTCCATGGGCCCCAAGGTTTCCAGAGGCTGGGTTGACTTTGGGGACAACTCTGGTTTCTGACCATCTGGCCCCACACAGATAGATTATTCTCCCAATGACAAGACTGTTTTTTGTTTTTTTTTCCTACTTTCTCTATTAAAGGAAGAACCATGAGGGTAGGGAGGGTCCCTTCGCTGAAACACAGACCCAAACCAAGGGCTCTGCAGCAACCTGGTCCCCGCCACCTCTCCATAGGATGATGAGAAATAACAAAAACCTTCTATTTTTGTTGCTCCCTGTTCTACAAGTGTTCCTAATAATGCCTATTTGCTCCTCCATACTGTGACAGTGTGGAATTTGTCCCAATCCCTTTCAGGACCGCTGCTGACCACAAAGGGGCCTTTTACATGACACTTCCAAATCTCAGTAATAGCTAGGAAATAAATTATTGTCTTACATTAAAATTTGAAATTCACTCTGTATTTTTTCCATTGTGGTTCTTTCTACTTCACACCTGGTGTCCTCCATAAAAATCTATTCTTTGTTTTTCAGATTATCTAGGTATTTGTCTCCCACTTCATCATATTCAGTGAGAATCGCACGCCTGCCAGGCACATTATTTTTTGTTTCATGAGATATACTTTATCCTTTGCCAGGAGTCCATTATTCTTGTAGCTTAAGCCATCACCAGAAACCCAAATCCTGTTTTTCAATACTTATCTATGGAGCCAGATGATCATATCCTATAGCTTCTTTCTCTTGCAAATTCAGCTTCCAAAGACAGTCAGACTTCCCAGGCTCAGAACCACAACTTCCAAAGGTGACGTGGAGGGTTCACATGTAATCACCGTGTTCGTCAGGCACCTTGGGCTAGAATATATGTGCTCACACGCTGAGGGACAATAGCATCTCCTCCTGTTGCTAGGCAACCATGCTGTCTGGCAGCCTACGCTCCTGTTATTCCACCTGGTGGTGGAGGCAGCACCTATTCACTGCTCTGGAGTCAGAATGGCCAGCAGCAGCCGAAGAGGGCACTTCACCCAGTTGGGACTCCCTCCCAATTTAGAGGCATAAAGGGATTCCAGGATAGAAATGAGAGGAATGTTTACCTCACCTGCTCTAAGTCAGAATCACAATCTTTAAAGAAGCAACCATCCTGGAAGGGATCCCACATAGAACAGCATTTCA
Source organism: Microcebus murinus (assembly GCF_040939455.1). Taxonomy (NCBI): domain Eukaryota; kingdom Metazoa; phylum Chordata; class Mammalia; order Primates; family Cheirogaleidae; genus Microcebus; species Microcebus murinus. The sequence goes on from NC_134112.1 coordinate 60,558,920, forward strand.
ACCTGTATTCTTACCCAGCCCTAGAAATGTAACAACGAGCAGCTGAAGTGCAGAGCTACGGACATCTCTGATCGCAGTGGCTACACACGAACAGAAAAGCCATCCCGGTGACGCATTTCTCTAGCCCAGGACCTGGCACCAAAATGTGCTCAGTAAATGTTTGGGGAATATGTGCATGAAATTTCTCTGCATCCCAAGTGTTCGTGTGAAAGTACATCCCAGTTTCCTGAATTTTCTGGGTTTTCAGTTGGTCTCTAACTACATTTGATTAGTGATCAAGTATGTTTCTTCCTTCACCACTGCTTCACTCCTCAATCAATTCCTATCTAGCTTCCCCCTCAAACACTACACTAGAGCAGCCCTCACTAAAGTCACTAACAACTTCTTTGTTGCTAAATCCAGTGGCACTTTTAGTCCTTATCTTAACTCCTCTGCATCATTCTATTTGCTCTTCCCTTAGCTTTTGTGAGCCTAATTTTTTTTCCTACATAACTTAAAATCCCTTCTTGTCCTTATTTGGCCAATCCCTTCCCAACCTTTAAAGGATAGTAGTCTTTAAATCTCTGTCCGTGGCCCTCTCCACTTCTTATTCTATGTCAGTGGATCTCAAGTCTCTCTCTTCGAAGCTCCAGCTGAGTTCCCCGAAAGTCCAGACATCTACTTGACATCAGCACCTGAATGTCTCAACCACATTCAAACTCACACCTGTCTAAACCTGAATGCATAATTCATTTATGTAGCCTAAATTTATTGAGTACCTACTGTGTGCCAGGCACCGTCCTGGGCCCCAAAGACATCCATGAATAAGACTGTGCCCCTGACCTTATGGAGCATAAAAACTGTCTGTTCCTCCACCCCCAATTTGACCCTTTCTCAGTGTTCCCCACCTCCCTGAATTGCACAGCCATCCAACCAAAAGCAAAATCCAAGGATTGAAATCATCTTTAACCTCTCTCTCTCTTTCTCTCTCACTGTCCCCCTCCCCTAGCCACATTCATTCCTAATACCACCATTTTCTCTCTTAAATATTTCTGATGTCTGTCCATATCTCAAGTCTGTTCATTCCTCTATTACCTCCATATTCCAAGCCTCTATCTTGCATGAACTGCTTCAGTGGCTTCTTAACTGGTCTTTCAGCATTCACTCTAGTCTGCCTCTTCACACAACAGCAGTCAGAGTGGTCTTTTCAAAAGGAAGATCTGATCATAGGAACCCCCCCCCTTACCCCTCATACTCCCAAGCTAAAATCTCTCCTTAGCATCTCTTTATCCTTTGGATATAGGACAAAATCCTAAGCAATGGCCTACAAACTCTTGCTTACTGTTCAACCTCACCTTAAACAACATATGCCCTCACTGTCTGTTCTAGCCTCATTTACCTTCTCTCTACTCCATCACAGAATCTATGCACCTGCTGTTTCCTTTACTGAGAATGTTCTTATATATACATACACTCACCTCTGCCCGGTAAAATTCTAATTCTTCTGCCACCGTATCAGCTATAACCTTCCCTGACTTTCCATATCTTCTTTCAGTTTACAACTATATTCTTGCTATGAATTATTTCCAAGGATATCTATTAATCAATTATTGTCATCAAAAGTCAGCATTAGATCATAAATACTTCTAGACAATCTTACATTTCATTCATTCTCCTTTTTTTTTTTTTTTTTTAAATTTGGCTGCCATGTTCCAGCTCAGGCTGCTTCTCCAATTGTAGCCTTTTTTGCCCTATGGTCTTAAATATCTTTTTCCATCTTTATTTTATCCTCCCCATGGATATGTTACTGTGTGTGTTTACTATCCTTAGCCTCAAGTCTGCTTTTTTAAGTAGATGACATGTATATAATTAAATATATGAAAATATCTGATGGAAGTGGACACTCAATAGGTATTAATTCTTTGAAAGTCAGAAAACCCAGTCTCTAATCCTTGCTCATATTAACTTTACTGGAAAGATTATTTTTAAAACAAGAAGACTACAGAGATTGAAATTTGGAAGCCTAGAGGCCAAATGTGGCCCACAGACAGGACGTTTTGTTAGGACAGCACATTATGTGAATAAACTTTTGAACTTGATACCTTTAGGTGAGGTTTACTCTGTCCAGTTTGTGTAGTCACCATCACTTCCTACCGTCTTACCCCTGGTAACTTCACATAGGTATTGTTTGTCCTAGAGGGCATTTGGATTTGAAGATCTGAAGGACTGTATGATTTCTAAGCTATCTTCCAAATGTAAAAATAATCTATGATTTTATTGTATAGGACATAGTTATTTATGAAATGATGAGGGGAAAACTGGATTTAGTTGACATCCAATTGTAGAGCAAAGAATAACAACAGGTAAAGCTCAATGTTAGCATCCAGGTACTCTAGAGTTCATAAAATATTCTGGCAAATGTATTTGCAAAAGAGGAAAGAATGGCTTAATGCTTATAACATCTGGAGATCAGAATTCTAACATAGAGATTAAAATACACATGTTAAAATGGCCTCATCCTAATAGGCTCAGAACTGCAGGTTATCTGTCGGCATTACATAAGACACAGCACAATCTGCCAGTTCCAGCAGCCTCTTCCCAGTAATGAGGCTCAGGATAGAACCAGCGGCAAATGAAGGGACGGACACAGAGCTACAGACCCCTACCCCATTCCCTCACTTCTGCGAGTGAATTCTTTCTTGTTTTACTAAATTTCCACTCTCTTCATGCAAAAGTTACTTTAGCAAAACCCTAGCTTCTGAAATTAAAACTTCCTATATTTTATGTCTCCCAGATGTGTTTTAAAAAATCGAATATACTTTTAAAAGCCTGAAAAAACCACCTTAATATCAAAACTTTTTCATGCACTGAATAGTCAACTAGAAAGCCTTTGATATATATCATTTTAATTCTAATTTTATGTACAATCATCCTTAAATTTCACATTTGTATATCTCGAAAGGTAAAAAGAAGATCTAAAACCTAGTCCAATCTTTTTCTACAAATAGAGATTATAAATAGGGTTGTGCAAATTTCTAATCATAATCAAATTATCTATTAATAAATATGCTGTGTTTCAGTTATTCAAATACATATTATCTTCCAATATAATTTTTTTCCCCATATAGGAACAGAAGTCTGAGACACTTGAAGAAGTGAGTTACCACACAAGACCACAATCATCTGTAAGGCAACAGCATATAAAATGGCTTATGAGGAAACATGTCAATTAAGACTCACTTGTTCTGGAGTAGACACATATTTTTCTCTAAAACAGTTTTATGGATGTTTTAAAAAGGTGATCATGAAAGGAAACCTTATCCAATAATTTCTCAACACTTTATGAGCTACAAAAGATATTCTCCTACATTTTTTTTTCTTTTTTTTTTTTTTTTTGAGACAGAGTCTTATTCTGTCAACCAGGCTAGAATGCAATGGCATCATCATAACTCACTATAACCTAAAATTTCTGGGCTGAAGCCATCCTTCTGCCTCTATTTTCTAAGTAGCTAGGAGGTGCATACCACCAGGCCCAGCTAATTTTCTATTTTTTTGCAGAGATGGGGTCTTGCTCTTGCTCACGCTGGTCTCAAACACTTGGCCTCACACAATCCCACCTCAGCCTCTCTCCTAAAGTTTCATAAGCTTTTATCTCCCAAAGAAACTAAGAATAAGGAGTAATTCTGTATTTATATGTTAATTTCTATATAAAAGATATAGAAAAATGCAGTATCATGTCCAATAAACATATGAAAACATATTAACCTCACTAATAAAACCCAAACAACCAGATATCAATTTCTATTAAAAAGTTAAAGATAAGCACAGACAGACCCCATACACCCCCATACACATATTAACCTCACTAATAAAACCCAAACAACCAGATATCAATTTCTATTAAAAAGTTAAAGATAAGCACAGACAGACCCCATACACCTATGAAGAGAAGATCCAGTATTGGAATAGGAGCATTCATGAACACTGGTGGACTGGTATAACCGTTCCATGGGGTAATTTGCCTACATGTATCAAAAGCTTTAAAATATTTATGCTCTTTGATCTAGTAGCTACCCTTCTAGAACTGTATCCTAAGGAAATAATCAAAGATGCAGCCAGAGATTTATGTTCAATATAATCAACTACAATACTATTTACAATAATAAAAAACAAGAACCGCCTAAATGTTAAATATTCAAAGAATGGTTAAGTAAATTATTGTACACCCACTTGAGGATTTATCATGCAGCCTCCAAAAAGCTTGTTTTGAAGAATGTGTATTAACATTAGAAATATTTGACAATAAAATGTTAAGTGGAAAAAGTAGGAGGCTAAACTCTATGTAACAGCAGGATCCAATTCTGTTTAAAAGTATGTTCATAAATGCTGCTTTATAAATGTTACTGCTTGTTAATCTGAATGAAGGTTATACAGATCTGTTCAGTTTGTGAAAAAAGAAAAGCTATATACTTATGCTAGTTGCTATTTTTCTATATCCATTACATACATCAATAAAACATTTGTTACAGGTTGATTTATAATGTTTCATACATATACCAGCCTCCCAAAAAAGGAAGGAAATACGAACAAAATAAATGTGAATCTCCCCAGCACTTGCCTTGGTAATTTATTAATATTAGGGTTGGAAGAAGGTCTATCTTGAAAGCAAAGACCTAGCTTCACTACTTTCTGGTTAGACTGCCTGGGGCTACATGACCTCTTTGAGTTTCACTCTTTTTATCTATAAAACAGGACTATCATGATTTAGGAATTAAATTAGATGATTTATATACAATTTTCAGAATACTTTCTGGTACATGTGTTTAAATTATTAGATTTGTTATCAAAATTACCCATTAAACAGGATTTAAATTCTTACTGAAAATGAGATTATTGCAAGCAATCACTAAAAACACAAATTTGGGGAGAATACTGTGCTATGGTTATCAACTCCTCCGCCCCACAACTGTCTCTGCTGACCAGCAGCTGCCATTTTTTCCACACCCGTACCTCTCATTCATCATACCTCCCCAGAGTTCCTGGGCTAGCCCTGGGAGCACCCTGAGACATAAACCTCTCATATGATCCCTGATAAGGCAACCAAATCTGAAACTTTAAAGATAGCCCATTGCCTTAATTTGCCTCCAGAATCCATGAAATCACTTCATTTGATGATAGATGGCTGGGTGATTGATTAGATAATAGATTCATAGAAGAGATATCTGAAACCAAAAATTTCCACAGTTGATTTTGTTAATGAAGTAATTTCACAGGATATCAGCTATGGGTATCATTTCCTTCCTTCGCTAAGCTTTTGCCTATTATCTAACACTTTGACGGACATTTTGGATTAAATCCTAGCCTGGAAACTTCATTGCTAAATTAATAATAACTTCTACTTCCAAAGGTCAAGAATGCATTGAGCTAAGCTTCTGCTCAATAAACATTCAAGGTCCAAATCTTCCTCCCTCGATGGTATTTCTGCCCTGGTCACCTCCCTTTCCCTTCTTGCTCCTAAACCACCAGGCCAAAACTAGACACAGGTACAATTTCTTTAAGACATGCTATCCCCTCAGAAGAGATCAAACTTCCATTACTATCACCTTGGGAAAGTTTTTCATGCAGCTGAAAAAGAGGAAGATGTGCTGAAGTTTCTACTATATTTACTCTGACCATAAATCCCAGACCATGCTATAGTTCCTCTAAATGGTAAGTAAAACGTTTTTAGACAAACTGGAACTTACTAAGACAAATAAAGATTGTCAACATTGTCCAAAGGGCATGGAAGAATTCAAGCTGTTTCTTTCCTTTTAAAGGAGACTGACTTTTCCCCCCTTCAGTCAAACTCACAAGTAACAACCCCCAACTAGAGCTGATTTCTTTTTTTTACCTGGAATGTCTATTTTATTTTTATTTGATTTTATTATTTTTAGTCTCTATCTCCAACCATACCTATCCAGATGAAAATTATTTTTCACTTATTAAAATTAAATTAAATTACAAATGTAATGCCTACTCATGATAAAATTTTGAAAAAATATCTTAAATGTTTTAGAAAAAAGATAAAATCACTTGAAACACCATTATCCAAAAATGACTACTGTCAACATTTTATTCCAAGCATATATATATATATATATATATATATATATATATACACACACACACACATAAAATCATAACATTTAACAAAAGGACATTTTTCCACTACTTCTCTGGTAATCAAAGCCCTTGTGACTTTTCTAAAATTACAAATAAGGCTATGAATCTACTGGTGACACCATCAAATTGTTTCAGGGATTCGCAGAACATTATGCCACTAAAAAAAAAAGAGAGAAAACTAGCCAGGCAGCAGTATCTTCAAGTAAAGCTGATGTGTGAACATAATAATTTTAAAATATTGTATTATCATTATATTATTTGTTACATAATAAATTATACATAATTATTAATATTGAAGTATTTTACTTAAATAGCATAGTTAAGGCTTAAAATACAATTTGATTTACTATATCTAATTTACACAAATATTTTAAGTATACATCTATTCTAAAACACAAAAACTAAATTTCTACCTCTAACACTAAATTAAGGGACACATTTCTTCTTTTTAATAACATATCCATCACCTCACAGACATCATTTTTTTTTTTTTTTGGTGTAGTGAGAACATGTAAGATCAACTTTCTCTGTAATTTTCAAATATGCAACACATTGTTATTAACTACAGTCACCATGCTGTACAAGCTCCAGGATTTATTTCTCCTGTCTAACTGAAACTTTGTACCCTTTAACCAACATTTCCCACTCCTCTTTCCTCACTCAGCCCCTGGAAACCACCATTCTACTCTCTGCTTCTAGAGTTCTACTCTTTTAGAGTCCATATATAAATGAGAGCATATAGTATTTGTGTGCCTAGCTTATTTCACTTACTCTAATGAGACACACATTTCACAACCCAGTGATTCTCAAAGTGTGGTCCACAGAATACAACCTGTGTAGAAATCACCTAGGGAACTTAGTAGTAATGTAGATTTTCAACCCTTACCAAAAATCTAAGAAAACAGAATTTCCAGGCAGGATATAGGAGCGACAGGAAGGAAAACCTAGAGAATCTGCATGTTTAATGAGTATTCCAAATAATTCTTAAAAGTACTAAAGTTGCTTTGTCTCTTAATTAATGGAAATGGCAACTGGGATTGTTTCAAAACTCAAAGAAACATATTCACCTCTTTTGGTGTTACTGTACAGACTTGATCAGTAATAACTATCCACTTAATGTGATTTATTGATCACAATGACTTTCTCCTAAATTGAATATATAATATGTGATGGGATAAGAAGTACTACATCATTGCAATCCTAGTTTTCCTTCTCAAAAGAGAAAAGCTACTCTCTTGCTAGAAAGAAGGTAGCAAGGTCATAAAGGATGCAAGAGGGGTGGGATAACAAGTTGGGGATAAGATGGAACTTTGATTAAAATTGTGACAGCTGCCCTGAGCCAGAAACACATTTCCATCCTGACCATCAGCCTGTTAGAATAGCCATTTCAAGCTTTGTGCATGAGATTTAATGAAAGGGAAGTTGCAGAGATGTTTAATGGCATAACAATGGAAATTTAATGAGAACTTCTTGAGGCTACACTCATGTTAGATGTGCAAATTCTGGGAGAATATATACCTGAGAACTAACTCCACCAACCAAGCAGAGAGCTAAGTACTGCATGAGTTCACAAAAATTGAGGACATAAATTATCACAAACTGAGATTACATTACTGATTGTTCTCCTCCCAGACACTTTCCAAGAGCTAATCTTAATCTCTAAAGAAAACCAGTTCTCATCTGTAATATTAGTTTGGAATTCAAACAGATTCAGTGCCCTCCCCCACAAAGACTGATGGTCCCCTCTGCAGAGGATGCTCTTCCAGCCCCTCCTCCAGCCAACAGTCACTCTTCCTATAAGCCACATCATAACTGCTTGTCCTCAAGAAAGCTTTCCGTAATCCCCACTGATCAGGTTACAAACTGCATTAAATATTCCCACAAAATCTCACACTTTTCCTGCTTAACACTTATTGTATAGTAATTAAATAATTGAGTACAGTTATGTGCCATATAATGTTGTGGTCAATGGCAGACTGCATATACGATGGGTGACATAAGATTATAATGCTGTATTTCTACTGTACTTTTTCTATATTTAGCTATGTTTAGATATGCAAATACCACTGTGTTATAATTACCTATGGTATTCAATACAGTAACATACCAAACAGGTTTGTAGCCTGGGAGCAATCGGCTGTACCATATAGCCTCGGTGTGCAGTAGGCTATACCATCTAGGTTTGTGTAAGTACACTACACTCTGTGATGTTCACACGAAGATGAAATTGCCTAATGACACATTTCTCAGAACATATTCCCATCATTAAGTGATGCATGACTATAATTACTTGTCTAATCTCTAAATCCCTCAATAGACCACAAGCTTTATGAAGCACTGTGTTTGCCTTGTTCACTGCTACTGTTTCCCCAGTGTTGAGCAAATAATGGGTGCTGAATAATATCTACTGAATGATAATAGAGCACCTAAAAATTAAAATCAATGTAAAGTTATCGCTAAGACCCTTTCACTTTATTAAGACAATGCAAATTTAACCTCAACTATTACTTTCAAAGATAATTATGGTTTAAAATGTTTAACAGACATTGTTAAGCTTTAACTTTTCATTCTGCTCTAGCTTATGAAAGTGAACAAAAAATGTGAGAAATTCAAAATCATATTTACCTAAAGTAAAATGAATCACTATAAACTAAGCGTGCAATTAAAAATGGTAACTAAACAGTTCTACAGTGACCATGGCTTCAGTTAAATAATACCCAATCAAGGCAAGATATGAGTATTAAACATTCATGAGCTGCTCAGAATATTATGAATTAATCAGCACTTCCTCATTTAAATGTTTAATATTTAATGCTAGTGCTTCTACAGTCTCTTGAAATTATTACACTTTACTATGTCTCTTACAACTGAATAACAATAGAGTTAATATATACTTTCTTAGAATTCTGCTTTATGGAATCCACAGTGATCTGTACATTAGAGGAAAACATGATTGTAATGCATTAAGCTTTTGATAAAATTCTAAATACATTTATCTCAGATGCAATGGGATAATAACAACAAAAACACTCATGATAAGCAAAAGTTAGTGCCTGTGTGATGTGATTACCTTTCATGATAAATTATTTGTAGAAGATTACTAAAAATCTGGCTTTCATGAACTGCCCCCAGACAAATGTAAGTGGTATGCTAAAGGCATTTTAGGTAAATACAAAGTATATTAGTGCTTGCATGTTGGTCTACTAAATCTTCTAAACACTAGCTGTGGAAATAGAATAATATTGCTCCAAATAAATTCAACGATTCCAAGTCCTCTCAGGCATTTTAAAACTAATGACAGCATTTAAAAATTCAATAATAGCCATAACAATTTATTCTTTTGTTTCTTTTTAATTTCAGAATATTACAAGGGTACAAATGTTTTGGTTTCGTGGATTGCTTTTGTACTGCTTGAGTCAAAGTTATAAGTGTACCCATCACCCAGATAGTGATCACTTCCCTACCCCATGCATGATTTCCATTGAGTTTTACTTCCATCTGTGCACATGAGTGCTGATTGATTAGTTCCAATTTAATAGTTAGTATATGTGGTATTTGTTTTTCCATTCTGGGAACACTTCACTTAGGAAAATGGTCTCTAGTTTCAGCCAGATTGTTACAAAAGGTATTAATTCATTTTTATGGCCGAGTAGTATTCCATGGTATACATAAGCCACATTTTATTCATCCACTCATGAATTGATGGGCACTTGGGTTGATTCTACATCTTTGTAATCATGAATTGTGCTGCTATAAACATTTGAGTACAAGTGTCTTTTTGATAAAATGACTTTTTTTCCTTTGGGTACAAACCCAGTAGTGGGATTGCAGGATCAAATGGTAGGTCTACTTTTAGTTTTTTGAGGAATCTCCATACTACTTTTCATAGAGGTTGCACTAGTTTGCAGTTCCACCAACACTGTGTAACTGTTCCTTTCTCTCCATATCCATGCCAGCATATATTTTGGGGGGACTTTTTGATAAAAGCCATTCTCACTGGGGAGGTGATATCTCATTGTCATTTCGATTTGCATTTCTCTGATGTTTACTGACATTGAGCATTTTTTCATATGTTTATTAGCCATTAGTCTATCTTCTTTTGAAAAGCTTCTGTTTATGTCTTTTGCCCACTTTTCAATGGAGTTGTTTGATTTTTTTTCTTGCTGATTCACTTAAGTTCTTTGTAGGTTCTGGTTACTAGCCCTTTATCAGATGTATAGCATGAGAATATTTTCTCCCATTCTGTATGTTGTCTATTCACACTATTGATTGTTTCCTTGGCTATGTAGAAGCTTTTGGGAAAGAGAAGGTAAAACTATCACTCTTTACTGATGATATGATCTTACATCTAGAAAACCCCAAAGAGTCCACCAAGAGGCTCCTGGAATTGATAAATAAATTCAGCAAAGGCTCAGGTTACAAAATCAATGCACACAAATCAGTAGCATTCCTATACACCAACAACAATCAAGATGAGAATCAAATCAAAGACTCAATACCTTTCACCTTTGTACCTTTCACAATAGCTACAAAGAAAATAAAATACCTAGGAATATATTTAACTAAGGAGGTGAAAGATATCTCTGCAAAGAAAACTACAAATCACTGAGGAAGGAAATTGCAGATGATGTAAACAAATGGAAAAACATATCATGCTTATGGATCAGTGGAATCAACACTGTTAAAATGTCCATACTACCCAAAGTGATTTAAAGATTCAATACAATCCCCATCAAAATACCAACATCATTTTTCACAGATGTGGAAAAAATAATTCTATGCTTTCGTTTGGAGGCAGGAAAGAGCCTGCATAGCCAAAGCAACCTTAAGCAAAAGGAACAAACCTGGAGACATCACTTTACCAGACTTTAAGGTATATCACAAGGCTGTAGTAACCAAAACAGTATAGTACTGGCACAAAAATAGAGACATAGACCAATGGAACAGAACAGAGAACCCAGATATAAAAGCATCCCATACTGACCTGATCTTTGACAAAGTAGACAGCAATATACACTGGGGGAAAGAATCCCTATTCGATAAATGATGCTAGGAAAATTGGATAGCCACATGTGGAAGATTGAGACAGGATCCATATCTCTCATTACTCAAAAAAAAAAATTAATTCAAGAAGGATAACAGACTTAAATGTAAGACATGAAACCATATGAATTCTAAGAAAAAATGTCAGAAAAACTCTTCTAGATATCAGCCTAAGCAAAGAATTTATGATGAAGACTCCAAGAGAAATTGCAGGAACAACAAAAATAAATAAATGGGACTTGATTAATTCATAACACTATTTTTTTTTTTTTTTTTTTTTGAGACAGAGTCTCACTTTGTTGCCCGGGCTAGAGTGAGTGCCGTGGCGTCAGCCTAGCTCACAGCAACCTCAAACTCCTGGGCTCGAGTGATCCTTCTGCCTCAGCCTCCCGGGTAGCTGGGACTACAGGCATGCGCCACCATGCCCGGCTAATTTTTTTTTTTTATATATATATATCAGTTGGCCAATTAATTTCTTTCTATTTATAGTAGAGACGGGGTCTCGCTCAGGCTGGTTTTGAACTCCTGACCTTGAGCAATCCGCCCGCCTCGGCCTCCCAAGAGCTAGGATTACAGGCGTGAGCCACAGCGCCCGGCCAATAACACTATTTTTTACATATACTCTATCATTTAGAAATCTCAAGGAAATTAACTGTGATTTATATCTTACAACATATTCAGTCCCTTTAACTGTAGCAAGGAAGTACCTTTGTACATCATATATGAAACAATGGTAACTATTATGGGTTGAATTATGGGCCCTCCCAAAAAATTCATATGTTGAAGTCCCCAATATTTCAGAATGTGACATTATTTAGAGAGAGGGTCTTTACAGAGGTAATAAAGTTAAAGTGAGGTAATTAGGGTAGGCCTTAATTCACTAAGAATGGTGTCCTTATAAAAAGGGAAAATTTGTACATAGAAAGAATGCAATATGAAGAAACACATGAACAAGATAGCCATCTACCAGCTAAGGAGAGAGGCCTGGAATAGATCATTCCCTCACTGCCCTCAGGAAGGCAAACCTATCCTGGGGATTTTGGACTTCTAGCCTCCAGAACTGTGATACAATAAATTTCTGTTATTTAAGTCGCCCAGTTTGTAGTATTTTGTTAGAGCAGTGCTAGCAAGTGAATACAGTGACATAGTAAAATATTGTGTGTTACAACAGAAATATTCCATTCATAACATAAAAATTATATTTTTCCAGTACAGCTGCAAGTTGACTCTGGTGCATATAATACATTAACATGAGAAATTACCATACATTACTTGTTATGTCTTACAATGCCAATGATACTTTGGAGACTTATAGTTGCTATGGCACTTGTTCCTCTGAAATTTCTAACCTTTTCACATTGATAAAGATGTTTAGCAAGAAATGACCTTTTTCCTTTTTCAAAATAAACTAATTTCTGTCTATGTATATAACAAAACTAACTACAACAAAGTATAAAATATGATCATTTTCATTCGATAAATAACACTACTTTTTCTTCAGTAAAGCAAATTGAGAACAGATACACAAAGACATAAACAAGTATATCCACAAGTATATTAGGGACTGGGCCACAAAGTTTCACTGCACTACCCCTACTACCCCTAAATCCATGGAAAAATTGTTTTCCATGAAATTTAGGAACAGGGAAGGGGCGCATAGCAGGTGAGTGGTAAGCAGTGAGTGAACGAAGCTTCATCTGTATTTATAGCTGAGCTCCACCTCACCACCCCCATCTGTGGAAAAACTATCTTCTGTGAAACTGGACCCTGGTGACAAAAGGTTGGGGACCACTGCTTTAAGGAGTCTTCTATGTAAAGGATTATTTGATGAATACACAAACACATACACACGGACATATTTACATTTCTTTCTTTATATAATCAGTATACATGTGTTTGTCTATTTTTTAACTTCCCTCATCCTACTTCAATTGATTTTTTAAACTAATTTGGGCATTTTATGGTTTGTATAAATTAAAACAAACATTCATTTTTTTAGTTTAATAACCTAATTGTCAAAATGGCTATGTGTAAAAATCCAGAATGGAGAATATAATAAATCTCACTGAGAGAAAAGTAATTTCTCCAATATTATATCAAATTCAAAGGCCAAATGTGAACCAGTCTACTTCTACTGACAATTTTTTTGTCCCCCAAAAATTCAGATGTTGAAATATAATCCCCAGTGTGATGGTATTTGGAGATAGGGCCTTAGGGAGGTAATTAGGTCATGAGGGTGGAGCCCCTGTGAATGAGATTAGTGCCCTCATAAGAAAAGACACAAGAGAGCTTCCTTTCTCTCTCTCTCTTTCTTACCCCACCCCCATTCACCAGACACTAGATCTCCTGGCACCTTGATCTTGGACTTTCCAGCATCCAAAACTGTGAGAAATAAATTGTTGTTTAAACCACTTAGTCTATAGTCATTTGTTACAGAAGCCTGAACTAAGACACCTGTTCACACACAAGGAAGACAAATAATGAGATGATATCCTAAATTACAACTCTTTCTTTTGCAATTAGTGGACAAATTAAATAGTATGATATTTTAAGAATACAAATTTGAAAAGAACATTTCCTTTCCTACTCCACACCTCTCACACACTCTACACTCAACATTTAGTTACAAGATGCACAGTTAATGCCCAGAGAAGTTCAGTGGACTGAATTTATACTTCTCTGTCAAAATATCAAAGCAACTTATATCGAGCTTTTAGTATATATGTCTTAAAGGAAACCATGTTTTCTTAGTCTACTCAGGTTACTATAACAAAATACTATAAACAGGGTAGCTTATAAACAACAGAAATTTATTTCTCACAGTTCTGGAGGCTGGGAAGTTCAAGGTCAAGGCTCCGGCAGATTCAGCATCCAGTGGAGACCTGTTTCCTGGTTCACAGATGGGACCTTCTCACTGTGTCCTCTCATGGTTGAAAGGTTAGCTAGCTCTCCAGAGTCTCTTTTATAAGGACACTAATCTCATTCATGAGGGATCCACCATTACGACCTAATCACATCCATCCCAAAGGCCCCACCTTCTAATACGATTACCTTAGGGATAGGATTTCAATATGTGAATCTGGGGGGAGTACAAACATTCAGATCATACCACACATTTTCCAGAATGGTCAAATTTATAATAATTAACATTATAATTTAATGAGATTCCATAACATATACTATATACTAAAATAAAATTTTAAGGAATATATTCATATATAAATAAATATAAAAGGAAAGCTACTAATAAATTCATGATAAATAATTCATAATAAACTAAGATTGTGAGAAAATTCAGCAGTATGAATTTAGTTATTTAAAAAAAGGCACATTAAACACTAAATCTAGACATGCTTTTTTAAAGTGGCTCCAGAGAGTTTGCCCATATTTATGCAAACATACATGCTGCTAAGATAAATTCCAAACATTTTAGCCATCAAATATTACTAAGTGATTTTAACATCCACTTTATCTAGTTATCTAAATATATTTCCTAGTGCCATCAACTATCAGAAGAAAATTCTGAATCTTTTCTAATTTTTTTTTAACTTAAAGACTTTTTATATATAACTTTGACTCTTAGAGGACAGTTTTTATGAAGACATTTCCTTCCCTATATTGGATACTGCCATGATAATCTATTCCCCTTTCTGTATTAAAGAGGTTACTGAAACACTACTGAAAATAGAATTTGTGTAAATGATATTGAAATGCCATTCAGCAAAAAAAGATCTCCAATGCTTTATCATGAAACTTGTTTTTTGTTGATTTTTATTTTAAATCAGTGGGTTTCACAGTCCTCTCGCAAGTTTACCAGAAATCAAATCTACTACAAATCTGACACTACTTGCAGCAACCTAGTTTATCAGTTTACCAACCATTAATATTCAATTACATTTAAACTATAAGCAAATAACTTATGTATCAATATATTGTCTTTGATAGCTAAACAAAATAAGAGAAGAATATTCTAGAGAGTAAGCGTGATATTTAAAAAGGGAAATAAATACTATGTTCTTTAAGTCTTGTAACAGCCTTATCATTATGTAAAGACTACTTTGGATATTGCACATATCACCAAATCACAGTCCTAACAGAACATACTTATTTGGGTGGGAATTATGTTCATCTCAGTTTTTCTACACATGCCTGATTTAAGGAGATCTTCCTTTCACTCTAGTATTCCACCTCTCAGTGCAGTTGAGTTAGCCTGAACTTTTCTTATCAAATCTTCCAACACCCCTTGCCATGAAAACATGTTCATTATGTCCGTGTTTATATGATTTAGCTCTTATAATCATCTATTTCTGGGCCTTCTTTAACTTTTGAGCCCATAAATTTAAAAGTCCAATGAAGCCAGGAGTAGTGGCTCACACCTATAATCCCAGCATTTTGAGAGGCCCCTGGAGGCCAGAAGTTCAAGACCATCCTGGGCAACATAGTAAGAATTCGCTTCTATAAAATTTAAAAAGTTAGCCCAGCGTGGTAGCATGTACCTGTAGTCTTAGCTACTGGGAAGGCTGAGGCAGAAGGATCACCTGAGCCCAAGAGTTTAAGGCTGCAGTGAGCTATGATCACGCCACTACACTGCAGCCTGGGTGACAGAGTGAGACCCTGCCTCCAAAAGAAAAATAAAGTAAAATAAAAGTCTAATGTACTTATAGTCATGTATTTAGATAGCAGTTCTTATTTGAGGAGTTAAACATCTTTTCATTATGACATTGACAAAATTAGTCCTCAAAAAAATAATTTAGCTTTGGTGCAATTGCTCTGTATAGCTTTTTAGGGTTTGTTTAAAACCAGTGGTTTTGCTGTTGTTCCATTTTGTTTTGATTGTTAATTATTTGGAGAACTGTAAAGCAAGAAAGGGGTGAGCACAGGAATCAGTGAGAACCTTAAGTCTTATTCTTCATCTCACCCTTCATTCTACCAAGTCAGGAAACAGGAAAATGATAGTATGTCAGCTACATACAACGCCCTATGATTCTTGACTTTGCAGATATACTGTACAAGATTCATTTTTAAATTTATTTAAAATGTTAATTTTTGTATTTATTTTAAAATGTTACATTTTGGTACTTAATCATGAGTTTACAACTTTTCTGTTTTCAATTAAAATGTATATTTTTCCTGATGCATTTTTATAAACCTTGCTTTAAAACTTAAACCCTCTCTCTGTAAATGTGACACTGTAAGAAAGTCTCTGGGGTCTTGAAATATGTCACTGGAAATGACCCCAAATGTATAAATCCATATTAAGTAAATGGAGGCATGAAGTAGTCTCTTTCCCATATAAAGCATTATGGAGATGTACACTAAAAAACCATATATGGCACCTGTTTATATTCAAAAGGTCAGGAAATTACTTTTTAAATAATTGTATTGTTTAAACATGAGGATGCTGACCAATACTCTCAGTGTCTCTAATACTCACAGAAGAACCAAAAAATATTCTGATAAAATGTCTTTTGCTTTTTGTTTTTAATTCCATCTTTACTAACAGGAAAAATGGTATTTAAAAATGGAAATGGGGCCGGGCGCGGTGGCTCACGCCTGTAATCCTAGCTCTTGGGAGGCCGAGGCGGGCGGATTGCTCAAGGTCAGGAGTTCAAAACCAGCCTGAGCAAGAGCGAGACCCCGTCTCTACTATAAATAGAAACAAATTAATTGGCCAACTGATATATATATAAAAAAAAAATTAGCCGGGCATGGTGGCATATGCCTGTAGTCCCAGCTACTCGGGAGGCTGAGGCAGAAGGATCGCTCGAGCCCAGGAGTTTGAGGTTGCTGTGAGCTAGGCTGACGCCATGGCACTCACTCTAGCCTGGACAACAAAGCAAGACTCTGTCTCAAAAAAAAAAAAAAAAATGGAAATGGGCTCTGGCCTTATTAAAAGGTGTTTCCCCCACTATGCCCTTGTTAGATGATGTCATACTCCTCTATAATGTCACAGCTGCCACTGCATTCACCTACCAATGTGCCTTCTGGTGGGGACAAACCACCAATGCCTGGTTCCTGACTTTCTTTTTCTCATGCTGTGTGTGGACTCGAGCTGACTCCTGCTGACTTCAAAAGGATATGTTCTCCAAGATCAGCACCATAGGGGAAAAAAGCCAGGGCAAGCAAAGGCTTCCCAAGGAAGACAAGCTCTTAAAAGTATCCCAAATTCATATTTATTGCAGTTTATTGAAAAAGTTAAAATATTGTCCTACCTAAAACTCACAATAACAAGTAGAACGGTTGTCATTTCACATTTGGTTTTGGATCCACATGCATAGCTTATTGTACTCTTTGCCATAGAACATCAAAAGGACTAAGGGCAACTTAGATAATACGATTCAATTGCTAGCGACATTCAGTTTTCTCCACAGTTTCACTGAAAGCAGATCTAACATGCTCTTGATAAACCACATTTTGGCAGTGTTGATGTTTTTTAGGCACTACTAGGGGATATATGTGTGTGTGAGTGATACACACACATACACACAAAGAGAATTTTATGTAAAGAATATTAAATATGCCAATTTAACTACTAACTGGGAATGTAATCTGCTAGTAGTTATAGTGAATTTGTTTTGGTAAAAATAAATGATAAAACTCACCAGCCTTATGTAACTCGTATCTTGCTTCTATCTCTTCTAATTATTAAGTACAGTTGCCAAGTATGCTATGGGGATAAGCACCTAACCAAACACTTTGGAAGAGAATGGTGCGAAAGAAAGAGAGTGTGAGTGTGAATGAGAGTATATGTGTGCGTGTATACATGCATGAATGAGTTATTTATTTCCATTTTCTTTATTGGGAAAAGACTTCAGTATCTTTTCTTCATACATCCTTTCTGGCCATTCACTGACAATCATTTCCCAATTGTAGGCCATTTGGATTAAGGTTTTAGCAATAGTGGTATAGAACAAAATACGCATGAGATACTAGGATTCCCAAACACTATTGAGACCAAATTCTGGCATGGACTCTATAAAATGCACATTTAGGCATAAAATTAATATATTATAAACAAATGTTATCATTAGATTATCAAAGGATTTAAATCTAGGTAGGCAAGACCTGATTTTTATGTTCCAGTAAGCTAAAATAGAAATGATGAGGAGTTATTAATCTGGATACAAGCTAAATCTTCGATATTTCAAAGCACACAGACAGAAGTACATGTTTCCATGTTTCTTTTATGATGATTTTAAAAAGTATAGTAATTTTAACATTTTTCTTAGAGATGGGTCTCACTCTGTCACCCAGGCTGGGATACAGTAGCATGATCCATAGCTCACTGCAGCCTTGACCTCCTGGGCTCAAGGGACCCTCCTGCCGTAGCCACCCAAGTAGTAGGACTACAGACACATGCCATCACACTGGGCTAATTTTTTTATTTTTTGTAGAGACAGAGTCTCACTCTATTGCCCAGGCTGGTCTTGAGCTCCTTGCCTCAATCCTTGGCTATAAATGATCCCTCTGCCTAGGCCTACCAAAGTGCTGGGATTACAGGCATGAGCCACTGCACCTGGCCAAAGCCAAAGAATAATTTAAAGAGCTTCAGAAAACACAATTAGCAAAGTTGTTAAAAAATAAAGCTTTTTTTAGCTGAAGAGAAAGCCAAGGGCCATCCTTTACAAAACAAGTTTTAGCTAATGCCAGATCATTTGTTCATTAACAGAAAAGGATCCCAAGCCAATAGCTCAGGTCTGGTGTTCACACCTCAAAGGTAGATACAACAGAAATCAACTACTTATATTTTTCAAATGGCACATTTTTAAGTTTTATCCTAAACAAATAACCATTAATCATGAAGCCTGGGTTCCAGTCTTATCTATAGCCTACCTACGAGACCTTGAGTAATACAACTAGTTTTTCTGGACCTAAATTTAATAAACTACAACACAAAAGTAGATTCCATAACATACAACATGTTTCTCAGCTCAAAATCTCTTATGACTTTATGGCATTCCTAAGAGATGTTTTAATATATTTCCATGAACAGTTATTGAATTCCTTCCTACAGAAATTAAAAATGAGTAAAAAATAAAATCTTTTCCTATTAGAACTTAAGGTTATTTTCCCTCCAGTGGCAGAAGAATGGATGTGACTTGGTAATTCATTGTGATTCTATACCATCAGAATTAATCCTACTCAATGCTATATTCAATCCTAGGACTGAAAACGTTCTCAAATTCTAGAAAGTTCTCTGCTATTATCCCTTTGAATACTGTATCTGCCTTCTTTGCTACACCCTGGAACTCCTATTAGATGTAGCATAGTGTTGGTATTTGTTATGAGTTTGGCTCAGCTTTCTGACAGTAAGCAGTGCACATGAAGGCCCTACCTACATATAACACTCTGGATTCTGTTTCTCTCAAATGACCTTCTAACCTGCCCAGGAACCAGGACAAAAGGCCTACTTTCATGTCACATGGCAAATTTGACGGACAGAGATTTTCTGGTACTCATGCAGGACAGGAAAACCTCATCCCAGCTTCAGACCTTGTGCTGAGAACTCAGATCCATTTTTTCTTTTTTTTTTTTTTTTTTTTTTTAATTTTGGCATATTATGGGGGTACAGATTTTAAGGTTTCAATAAATGCCCATTTCCCCCCTCCCCCCAAAAGTCTGAGTCTCCATCATGACCATCCCCCAGATGGTGCACATCTCACTCATTATGTATGTATATACCCACCCCCCTCCCCCCTCCCCCCTCCCCAATACCCTATTACTGTAGTACCTATGTGTCCACTTAGGTGCTACTCAGTTAATACCAGTTTGCTGGAGAATATATCTGGTGCTTGTTTTTCCATTCTTGGGATGCTTCACTTAGTAGTATGGGTTCCAGCTCTAACCAGGAAAATATAAGATGTGCTATATCACCATTGTTTCTTAGAGCTGAATAGTACTCCATGGCATACATATACCACATTTTATTAATCCATTCTTGGATTGATGGGCACTTGGGCTGTTTCCACAGCCTTGCAATTATGAATTGTGCTGCTATAAACATTCGAGTGCAGGTGTCTTTTTTGTAGAGTGTCACTGGATCATTTGGGTAGATGCCCAGCAATGGGATTGCTGGATCAAATGGTAGATTCAGTTGTATCGCTTTAAGGTATCTCCATATTGCTTTCCACAGAGGTTGAACTAGTTTGCAGTCCCACCAGCAGTGTAGGAGTGTTCCTCTCTCTCTGCAACCACGCCAGCATTTATTGTTTGGAGATTTTTTGATAAAGGCCATTCTCACTGGGGTTAAGTGATATCTCATTGTGGTTTTGATTTGCATTTCCCTGATGATTAGAGATGTTGAGCATTTCTTCGTATGTTTGTTGGCCATTCTTCTGTCTTCTTTAGAAAAATTTCTGTTCAAGTCTTTTGCCCACTTTTTGATGGGGTTATTTGATTTTTTCTTCCTAATTTTCGTGAGTTCTAAGTATATTCTAGGGGCCTGAAGCCTTGACTCAGATGTTAAAAATCTCAGCTCCTAAAGTATACATTATGTCCAGATGCCACTGTGGGCTACTGTAGCTTCCATTCTTTCTATTATGTCTTTAGGTTCCTCTTTCTCCCTGGCATCTAAAGATTTCCCTTAATTTGTTTTGAGCCCAAACATGTACTTTTTATAAACTTTTGTCATATCTTACCTAGCATTTAATGTGTTTGGAGCAATACCAGGGTTTTCCCATGTTAGCTTACCTTCTATCTACTGCTATATCTACCTTCCTCGTAGACCATAAAGAGCTACACCTCAGGTGATCACTTGGGCACATTCGAAGATTCAGATGCAATGCCAGCTCTACTTACTATGCTTATGGTAGTCACGAGAGTCCCCCTTTCTTTCTAGAAAAGCCACGACAAGAAATGAACAGCTTCCCTGAAAAATGTACAACTACAGTAAAATTTGTTTTAAATGTTAAGTGTTCAATAAAGAAACAAAGTAATAACATTGCTGAATTAATCTCCCATAAAGGAAAGAAAAGGCCAGGATAAAGCCAAACAGAATTTAAGAAACATGACAAAACGTGAGTTCTAATCAGCACAAAAGTATATGCTTACAGCATGATTTATGGGCATAATAAAAAATGGTCTTATGAGAAAATCTCTCCTTTGGGCTAGTTTTCAAAACTTTTTAATTAGGAATCATACTGATATGCTATAATCTTTGGATAGAAGCTTGGTTAATAAGAAGATGTAAAACTTTGTTAGACTAAAAAAAAAAAAAAACCATGTTTCTATCTTCTCCCAAAAGGGGTTATTAGCAAGGATTTAAAAAGGCTTAGAAGTTCTAAAATTTCCATGTAGACTTGAAAAGGAGGAAGATATGCTGAGGATGAAGCTGTAGATGGCAAATACTGTTGTCCTGGACAAAAAATAAAGAATGGAATCACTGGAGTGTTAAAAGAGAACCATCCTGGCAACTTTACAACTTGTGCTTAGAAATGACAGTCAAAGAGGGCCATGAAAAAGAAAAAAGCAGGGGAGGGATGAATGGATGTTTTTGGTGTCTTGGGATTCTCAAAGCCAAAGAGAAGATTAACACTTCATATTTGGAACTGAGAGGACAAACACAGGTAACAAGAGTCTAAGAATCTTGCCATAAAGCAGAAAAGAAAAACTGGCAGCATACAGGAAAGGATAAATGACTCATGTTGCAGAGAAATAATTGGAGGGCACTGGGTGTTTGCCTTGGCTTCATCAAGCCATTCTCATTGGAAATATTTCTGGAACTCAGTTCCCTTGAGTTAAAAAAAATAAAAAAATAAGAGAGAGACAGAGTACTACACTGAAGTCTGTCTCCAGTGAAAAAAAGACTTGTTCAACTTGTCTCTGAACTCCAGAAGAAAATTAATATATGAAGGAAAACAAATTATTCTTCTGGTATAGAGTCTGCTGAACAAAAATAAATAGAGTTGCAATAATTACCTCAGGGATTGAAATTAGAAAAATAAGTGCCCTGGTTTTTAACTACAATAAAAAGTTATCTAATTCTAAGGGGACTGACTCAATCATAATAGCAGTCCTTTAACATATGTGGAACACTTTATAAAACACTGCCACATGTCTACTTTAACCTTTATGCAATCCTGCAATATACAGAAAGTAGCGATGTGTTAGTTTTACATGTATTTCAATATTTTCAGATTGGGCTTTTGAGATTTCTCGGTCATTCCTGGATTGTTGGCTACATAACACTCACGTTTGTGAGATAGAAAGGAAACACATTAAATCTGCAGAAAATCCTCATGAAGGCAAAATATGAACCTTAATACCGGATTTGGAAAAGCATTAGTAATAGTCTGAAGGATAATAACATATTGCCCAGTTATCTCCTGAGTGTTGGAAACGCTAGATAGAACAGCACACACCAGAGAAACGGATAGCTACAGACTCAGACGCCCCCAGGCAGATTCCACATCTCCCACATTTGGCTCTCCTGGCCTGCACACAATGTGCGTAATGGAGCAAACATGAGTTCTGGGGCCCTGGAGAGCTGTTTGACACCTAACTCCTAACTCTACCAACCCTGCTGATGCAACCTACGGCAAGGAATTTAAGTCACCGCACCTCAGTCCTGGACTGTACATGGGCGGAATAGCATTTACCTCTCAGTGCTCGCACAAGGACTAAAGCAGGATAACGCACATGAATTTCGCCCAGAAGTGACCACGTGGATTAAGTACTCAATGAATATTCACCTCCACTAAGAATAAGTCCCTCTGCACCAGCAAGTTAGGGAGTACATTAGCTCTTCTGTTACAGACAGGACCTAATGCCAGTCACTGTTCTGAAACTAAAAGTTTTGTGAAGGTTTGGTACATGGCTCCCTATGTCAAGGAAGGATTATAAGATCTATGGACTGAGATTCCCGAAATAGAGGAGTTAAGGTTTGATTTGTGATCAATTTCCTGCAAGTCTGAGGAAAATCCATGTGTACTACAGAATGCGTCTGGTCCAACATGAATGAAGCAGCCTCACAGGCAGTTTCCTGCCACTCACTGTTCTCGGCCACCCAACCACCTCCTCCCCCCACCAAAGAGCACAGAGTGGAAAAATCTCCTCTGCTGTGCTCCTCTACACACAATGTGTGTGTGTGTGTGTGTGTGTGTGTGTGTATTTTGATCAGAACTTGTGTTTGAACAAAGGAAAAAAGAAGGTCAGAAATAGTATCTGTCATTATTCATACACAAATAACTCATTTTACAATGGCTCTCAGAAATAATCTTACTAAACTGAGATTAAAGTATTTTAGTATCTCCACTGCCAAACTGAAAACTACATAAAAGAAATCAGAAACATTAGATTTTATATTTTAGAAATGACCAGAGCCCTGGAGATCACCTGGTCTCAGAAACAGGTGTCTGAGGCTATTTACTTCTCCACTCTACAGACAAGAAAATTAAGGCAAAAACAGAGATTTGCTCAAGCTTATGCAAACCTGTAAACACCCAGTCCAGTAATTTTTTTCATAGTCACATGCTGCTTCCTTCCTTCTGCATTAATTAGTGAATTTGCATGGACTTCTTCCTTCTAGCCATACTCGCTCCCTTCAGTACTATTTAGATGCAAGTGATACCCATATTAATAACCCTGTAGAAATCTCTCCCCAGAATTCCAGACTTTTCATCCAACTACCAGCCAGAAATCCTCACATGTGTGTCCAACAGTTCCTTCAAACTTAACATGCCCCAAACTGAGCTCCTATCTGATACTCTGCCCAAACCTCTCTCCTTGTAGTTTTCCCCATTGCAACAAACAATGCCATTCCCCAAGTTGCTCAAGCTGGAACTCTTGAAGCCGGCCTGACTCCCCTCCCCCTCACCCACCCTTCATCTTCGACAAAGTCACGCGTGATACCACCCTGATCCAACTCATCATTTGCCAGCCTCCTAACTGATCTCTCTGCTTCCCTCCCTGCCCCACCTTTTTCCAGCGGTTCATTCCCAATGCAGCTACTACAATGATCTTTCTGGAGAGAGGAAATTAGATGATGTCACTCCTTGGCTCAAAATCCTTCAAAAGGGTTCCCTTGAACTCAAATCTGCATGAAAGTGCATGAGACTCTACATTAGTGGCTCTGTCCTTCCCCACCTCCTCACCTTCCTTCACTGCCCCCTCCAGACACACTGTCCACCGTACTGGGACTCAAATACACAGGCAGTTTCCTCTCTGCTTACTGTTGCCTCTGCCTGGAAAGCTCCTGCTCCAGATAGCTGCAGAGTCCTCTCCCTCATCTTTCAGATCTTTACTCAAATATCACCTTTGCGGGGGGGGGGGGGGGCTTCCTCCTCACCTCCTTCTTTTATTCCCCTTAGCTTTATTTATCTCATCTAACATGCTATATATTTCATTTATTTTCCTTATTATTTTCTGACTCCCCCATCTTAGTTACAACATAAGGACAGAAAGTATCTGGCAAATTTGATAACTGAATGAATATATCAATGAATGGATAGTAGAGTGCTCTCTAAATAAGACTGCTTCTCAAAGCAGGATTAGACTGACATTTAATATAAATTCTATTGCTTATATTAAATGTGCCTACCTATATTTAGTTATCTATTCCTGCCTGTGTAGGCGCACACCTGTGTATGTACCTGTGCGTGTTTGCTGTGAAGATGCCTATGAATAAGCAAAGTTAACATGCTCTGGTCTAGTCCTCTGGATCCTTCCTTATATGTGGAAAAAAGTGCTTCAAAACTGTTTTCCACCAATCAGAAATGGCAAAGTCAATGTAACTAACATAGACACTGCTTTAAGGGGCTTTCCTCACATATAAGCTAATTTTAGTCTTCAGAAACCACTAACAAGCTTGGGCAAGCTCTTATGGATAGTCGGTGTTTTCTGGAGGTGTGTGTGCACAAGAGGGATATGTGAGTTGTTAGAGCAGATAAATTTCTTTA
Organism: Microcebus murinus; assembly: GCF_040939455.1. Classification (NCBI taxonomy): domain Eukaryota; kingdom Metazoa; phylum Chordata; class Mammalia; order Primates; family Cheirogaleidae; genus Microcebus; species Microcebus murinus. Next base: position 60,583,999 of record NC_134112.1, read on the forward strand.
AACAGGACTACTGACTATGTGTTTGGTCAGCAAAGTGCTAATGAACAAGGGGACTTAAAATGTTGCTTGTGCAAGAAATACAATAGAAGATGTACCTGTTATAGGCTCCTGTGTCTTGGCTAACTAAGGTAAATGATGACAACTGTGAGAGAAAACAGACTTTAAAAGATACCCTACAACTGTTCTTTCAGGTCCTAATGAAAAAACACCTATTTTTTTCCCCAAGCTGTATCTTTTTTGTATACTCTAAATTTTAAAAAATTCAAAACTAAATTTTGAAAAGTTATGGTTGGCAATAACCATCTGAGAAATATTTTAATATATATATTTTTTTCAATCTGAATCCTAGGACATATTTTATTTTTGCTTTACTTATGCAGCAACTAAACGGAGGCTCAAACACCAACAGACTGATGAATGTAGCCCCTCCTCCTTTTAAATCATTTATATTTTTTGTGGCAATGAATTAAAAATAAAATGGACAATACCAAAAAAGAAATGAAAAGAACTGGGTAATTCACTCACCAGGTAATTTACTTGTGCATAAAGGAGAAATGACATAGCCTTACAAGCTTGAGAGAAGCAAACACAATGTGCTGCAGCAGAACTGATTTTTTGTTTTGCAGGTTTTTGTTTGTTTTGCTTTAGGCAACAAAGACCTCAAAGGTAACTCAGGACTGTGAGTCCAGGCTCTAGAAATCATCTTTGTAAGTTTAAATTCTGCTCTGCCACTTATTAGCTCTACACCTTGGGAAAGTCTTGTAATTCTGTTCACACCTCATTCTCTCATCTGTATAAGAGTATCATTTCAAGGAGTTCTTGGGAGAATTAAATGATATAATGGATATAAAATACTTACGAGTGTCTAGAGGCAGAAAGCATGAAGTAAATATTACCTACCTTTTAGTAATAGTGGTTTTTAAACTCTGTCTCCCAAACACCATTGGAAGGGTCTTTCTGTCTCTCCTCACAACCACAAAATAAAAATGAGCTCTTGTTTTAAAACTTTCGGGAGGTAGGGTATCTTCTTAAAGTTCTCATTCTTCTTTCTGAAAGAGTGTTTTGATTTTTTTCTGTCTCACTTTTTTGCTTCCGGGTTATTTTATTTAACCCCTGTTACTGTCAACTACCTACAGCTGGTTATAGAAAGCAATATTTAACACCTGTAACAAAACACACTACTCCCCGTACTGAATTCACATCCTCTTCACTGCTCACTACTACCCTTTACCTAAAGTACTAAGCAGCACACCCACTCCCTGCACGCCTCAAACTGAAGATGGTCCTTAAACTCCCTCCCTCAACGCATTCCTCTCAGCACCACACCCATGAGCACTCACACACACACCCCTTCAGAACTTGCAGGCTCTCCTTTTCTTTCCCTTGTCACAGTGTCGCTCCCATCTTCTCTGCTGCCTTCCCTTTGTTTGTTCTTTATGCTCTTTGACTGCCTTTCAGCCACCACCCAGGTGAATGAGTGAGGCGCCTCTACCCACACAAACAGGAGCCACAAATAGGTGATTGCCACCCTAATGCACCTCACTTGTAGATTTCAGCTCACTGAAATACAAAGGAGAAGAGAGGGCACCTCCCAAAAGGAAAATACTGAAAGGTATTTCACAGCACACTTCTTTGGATTTTCCATTCAAAAGTAAATGAATTTTTTGTATTTCTGTTGGTTTTACCCTATTTTTACAGCACACTCAACATATTTTCTATCAGCCAAAGTTATCATAATAGTTTCATTATAAAAATGAAGTCATAAGTTTTTATTTTACTTTGCTTTTTTAACTCTTCCGGTTAGACTGTCAATTCAAAATGTATAATATGACATTCAGACCAATTCTTACTTGTTATGCTATGTTTTGATAATGGCAGACTCCTGAATTCATTTGTCCATTATACATATATCACTTGCACACATGTGCATGGTAAAGACACTGGGATAAGACTGAGAAAATTCCAGTTTTGCTAAGTGATCTAGAGACAGAAACACCCAGAACACAAAGCAGAAGTAAGCCAGTAATGAGAACAAGAAGACAATCTGAAGAGACTCAGAGCTAAGCTGCCTTACACAGAATAGTTTTTTTTCTCTCTCTCTCTCCCACTTCCTCCCTTCAGGATTCCTCCCTTCCTCACTTCAGGATTCCAGCCATCCCCAGGGAGATCTGAGGGGTTGTGGGTGGGAGCAGCAGTAGGTTGGGGAACAAAGGCACTTCTAACTATATCTCTTTTTTTATTTCTTCTAAAGATCTGAGAAACTATGGTAAATATTAACATTTGTTATATTGGGTGACAATGCACAGGTATTAAATCAGTCTTTTTGTTTTCACTATGTTTGAAATATTTCATAACAAATATAAAGGAAAGAAAAAATAACCCTGTCAAGTGGGTATTAATATTTCCCTTTTCAGATGAGGAAAACTAATGTACAGACATGTTAAGTGATTTGTCATGCAAAGTCATTGTAATCACAAGTTGTAGAGCCAAGACTCAAACTTTGACTATTAATCACTAACAAAGATCTAAATATTAATTCCTTAGTTCTGGATATTGTCGTAGACTTCTTTATTATGCTACTCACAAAAAGAGAAGCAAAAGAGATTGGAGTAAATCTTTTCTTTTGTGATCAGTGTCAATCTAAATATAATAATGATTAAGTTCCCAAATAGTGGTCTGAAAATGACAAGATGAATTACTCTCAATTTGAAGATCAAGCTGGGTCTTTCTTCTAGACCAGAGCTTGCAGAAAGAGGATAGTTCTAGCATCAACCACCCAGCTAGCACCAACCACCACCACTTGACAATATATTATCCCTAGACTAGAGCAATAATATCTCACTCATCCAGATGGCTCCCTTAGGGCAAAATCTACAATTACCACAATTATCACTCCTGGGAGTCCATTAAATAAATTATTTAAATGATTGCACCTAAATTTTGGCCTGCATAAAAGCATTAGAAACTTTCAATTACTTTCCCCTTTTTGTGATCCGAAATAAAATCACTGACACAGTCACTTCTGCTATTTCATTCATCTTTATGCATAGGTGCCACTTTACAGTCCCCAAGTCATTCTCAAATACTTTAGTTGATTTAATCCTCTATAAAATGGGACAACTAGAAAACTGCTGTTATGTGAAGCCAGTATGGCATGTCTGTGGGCACAGAGATATGGCCAGGGGCTTGAAGCTAGAAATCTGGGCATGTATGCCAGCTCCCCCCAGTTACGGCTGAATAAGAATTTGGAAAGTCACCTGCTCTTTCTGAACTTCTATTTTATGATCTCTATATTTTTTAAGACTAGTGAAGTTCAATAGTGAGGAGTGGGAAGAGTAGTAGAACAAGGAGTTCAATCTGTAACTGACTGAACAATTATGATTTCTAAAATAAGGACGATAATACTACCTCACAAATTTATTGTGAGAAACAAAATAATTTATATGAAGCAACATTGAAAACTACAAAGCACTGTAAAAAAGCGCAAAGTATTATTATACATAAAAAAGGTCATAAAAAACACATTTTCATATGAACTCATTGTGCTTTTTAAATTCATGGCCAGAGAACCTTTATTTCTTTCATAGTCCTTGGAGCCAAGATTTTTCAAATTTGTTGTCTTATGACATCTATTTTTAAATCAAAATGATAAGAATTTTTAAAATGGTGCTTGTAAACATATTCATAGGCTACCTAGTACAAAGTACATCAAATAAATGCAATAAATTAATATATCACAAAACATGCGAAAGAACTCAGAACTCAGTCAATGAAGTGCCTTTGCCCACAAGAAGAAAATAGTTGCCCCAAGCGATTTTGTCAACATACTTGGTAGAAAATACATTATAGGGTGGCCTTTTAAAATGACAGTTTAAGTATGGAAAACTGAATATTATAGCATCATATCCATGAAATCATGTCTTTGAATTAGAACAACATAATGAAACCATCATTTTTATATTTATGTTAAGGAGCCTGTCATATATTTTGGTTCTTGGTCTCCTTGTGTCTTAGAAGCTAGGACTTAATTCCAAATAATCCATTTGGTCTTAGAAAATTTATCTTGACACTAGTGGCAATGATAACACATTTATTTGCATATTTCCATGAGTAGCCAATTCCTAGATTTTTTCTCTTTTTGCTAGTACAGCAAAGTCCTTTGTTTCATAGAACTCTAGAAATCTAGAGCACTTACAGTTCACAGAACAGTATTTAATATTTGGAAAAGATTTTATTTGACACCCAAAAAACTATAATTTAAAGCTATTTAAATAATTATTTATTTCATGAACTAAAGAATTTATCTAAACTAATACTCTTTGTTCTTTTCCTATTTCTAACATTTGAATTATTCCTATCTATGTATATGTTTATGACATCAAATTCTAGATTTAGAATTTTATTAAGAAAAATTTTATTAAGAAAAATTAAATAAAGTTCCTCAATGTCATCAACAGATTCTTGAAAACTGCAACTTCAAAAGATATATAGGAAAACCCATTTTATTAATACCATAGGCTAATTGATATTTTAAGTTCCTATGGCATATTTCTGGTCACAAAAACATCACCAAACTTCTAAATAAAGACGAAAACACTTCTAATATTAAATACTGAAATAAGTGTGAGCTATATATAAAGTTAAGAATAACAAAAAGAGGTAACATAATTATTTACCCACTTATTCCAGTTCAAGGTGGCAGGTAGCCAAAGGCTCTCCCAGCAGCTCAGGACAACTGCAGACAGGACATCAGCCCATCACAGGCACGCTCACACACACCCACACTCACTCACTCACACTGGGACCACTTACACATGCCAGTTCATCTAACGGCACATCTTTGGGACGTGGGAAGAAACCAGAGTCCCCTAAGAAAACTCCACGCAGGCAATGGAGAGAAAGTCCAAATTCCACGCAGACAGTGGCCTCAGCTAGAAAACAATTTTTTTCTCATCAACATCATAATGAAATGATGTTGAACAAAATTACATTATTTGAGGACTTCCCATAATTGAATTTTTGCAGATAGCATATGAAAATAAGGATATAAAAGGTAAAAAAAATGTGATTCTGTTTTAGAATGCAACAGCTGAATGGTTCAGATTAGAGATAAACATACCTGAAGCTGGTACTGGAAGCTATAAATGTACCAGAAACTAGGCTATCAAATTTCTTTGATCTTCCAAAATACAGGTATTGAATGACAAAACCAAACAAGATGCGTGTTTTAGAACACTAGTTGTCGTGGATCAACTCACACATCATTCCCCTGAAGGAAAATTATACACCAAAAGAATCTACAACATCTCATGGGAACCTGCACATCTTTCCCAAACTTCTCTGAACTGCCACTGCGTCCTCCATTTCTCCAATAACTCAGAGGCTGTGATCGCTGATGATTCCACCTTCTTCTGCAGTGCCGACGCCCAATCAGCCAAGCCCTGCCTACCCTCCCAGTGTGACATCCCTGTGATCTACTGCAGCTGTCCTCGTTGCCAATGCTCTAGTAATGTAGTAGCTAACACTTATTGAGTATGTACTACATGCCAGATAATGGGCTGGGCCCTTGACAAGCACTAAGATATGGGTATGGTTATTTTACAGATAAGGAAACTGAGGGCTAGTGGTGGTAGAGGCAGGATTCCAACCATCAAGCTCACACTCTTACCGGCTGCCTCCCCTCCTGTTACTAGTTACCTACTCCCCAGTCTTCCTTCCTTGGGCCTCTACCACTCCAGTCCATTTGACAGAGCTCTACAGGAAGCTAGAATGCTTTCCAAGGATGTCAGGGCCTCTCTTTAGGCCAGGGGTCCTCAAACTTTTTAAACAGGAGGCCAGTTCACTGTCCCTCAGACCATTGGAGGGCTGGACTATAGTTTGAAAAAAACTAAGAACAAATTCCTACGCACACTGCACATATCTTATTTTGAAGTAAAAAAACAAACGGGCAAAAACACCTGCATGTGGCCCAAGGGCTGCAGTTTGAGGACGCCTGCTTTAGGCAGTTGCCTGCACTTTCCAGGGCAATTTCAAAGCTGCGCATGCCTGCCATCCTCAGAGGGAGCAGGCTTTTTCTTCACTTAGGGTCCAGGTGAATTCCCAGCTGAAAACTGCAAACAGGCTTTCAAGGCACAACTCCCCAGTTGCTAAAGTTTCAGTGGATCCTGCTGCCCAGAGACAAAAGGGGAACATCTCAGTCTTGTGTGCAAGGCTCCATCATCACACAGAACCTGTTTGAAGCAGCTCTGTCCTCTGCCTTACTCCTCAACAGCTCTTCAGCTCCAGCAAGACTGGTCCACTCTCTGTTCACTACAAGCCTGTGCAGCCACCCTTTTTCTTACGCCACCCTTCAGGCCTATGGTACCATTTCCTCCTTCTTTCCTACCAAAATCCTCAGCCTCAAGAACTATTCCAGAACCATCTTTGATTCCTCTGGATCAGAAGGGCTTCTCTTGTATCTAAATTCAGATAGCTCATGTGGCCTGTGCTACTTTCTGGTCACATCATTTATTATTTGGCATTTACATTTGCCATTTTTTGAGTATATATTCATCGAACCAGTTTGTAAACTCCTTGATTGGCAGGAAAAATGAAGCATTTTTATTTCGTTGACCAAACAGAATATCTTGTACAAAGTTGGCCCTCAAAGAATGTTTATTGATTTTAAAGAAAAATAAAATTTCCTCCCCAAAATAAGAAAACAAATTGAGAAACTATACTTTATGATATGTTTTTATACATAATCTTCAAGCAAATGGCATGTCAAAATGGCTGAAGGCAAGGAAAAGGTCTTTGGTTCAATGTGAACTCAGAAACAAAAGAACTGGAAGAAGAGTGCATTGGATTATCTCAGAGATGGTGCCTGGAACACTGAGTGCCCTTTTGTCAGTTGGTTTGATGTCCAGGTCTGCAGGCAACAGCAATTGCTATGGAAGACTAGTTGGTGGCTTGTAAGAAATAACTGAGGAGGACCAGAGGAACCCATTGTATGACAGCAACGAGCGGCCAGCCCCACACTCAGATATTCCAGCAGAGAACCAGTGTGGGCAGAGCTGCTAAAAACACTTTCCCTGCACAAATAAACAAAGCCCTTCAAGATGAGATGGAATCACTGCCATGGGATGGTTTGGACAAAGTCTCTACAGCTATAGTGCTTTCATTAACAAATGTGGTAATTCCAAGTTATATATTTTATTAAATTGGAAAACAAGAGTTGGAGAATCATCTTTAAAATAAATGTATAATGAAGAGAAGGTGCAGGAAAAAAAGGCAAACTAAAAGTATGACAGAAATGTTAAAAAGTAAGTATATATAAAAAAAGAAATGAAATTGCAGTAAGATGCAATAAGGCAAAGGCTATTGCTGCTTCCTTATTCAAATCTAATCTAACCATCTAGCAATTCTTGGCACTAAGCTATTCCTATAATCCATTTGCAAACAAAGATAAGAGGCACTAGACTATAATATTAAGAGCCAGTTAGAAAAGATGGAAACGAACCCCATAAGAAGATGTCTTTTTTAAATGATTATTCAAAATGCTCAAGGATGTCAAATTTTTACATTCTGCCTAACAATAACCAAAAGAAAATATGGATAAAACCTTGCAACATTTGAAAGAATTTGATATGGGCTGGGCACAATGGCTCACACCTGTAATCCTAGAGCTTAGGGAGGCTGAGGTGGGAGGATCACTTTGAGGCCAGGAGTTCAAGATCAGCCTGCGCAACATAACAAAACCCCACCTCTACAAAAAAGAAGAAAAAAAATAGCCAGACGTGGTGATGCAGGCTTGTAGTCCCAGCAACTCAGGAGGCTGAAGCAGTAGGATCGCTTGAGCCCAGGAGTTCAAGGCTGCAGTGAGCTATCATCACACCACTGCACTCCAGCCTGAGTGACAGAAACCCTGTCTCCAAAAAAAAGTGGCATAATACTAGTGCCTCCCTCACAAGGTTCTCCTGAGAATGAGTTAATTCCACAAAGGATTGAGAGGTTAAGAGAAAGGGCCAGCACATGGAGAGAGTTCGATTAATTGAGCTATTGTTGTGGTATCACATCTGTTGTGAGTATTCCTACCATCCTTGCTTTCATAAAATGGAGGGGTTTGCATTCACAAAAGATAAGCTTTTAAAATTAATAAGCTGGGTTTTTCTTTAATTTTTAATTTTTTTATTTTTTTGTAGAGAGCTCGTCTATGTTGCCCAAGCTGGTCTCAAACCCCTGAGCTCAAGTGATCCTCCTGCCTCAGAACTCCCAAAGTACTGGGATTACAGGTGTGAGCCACCACACCCAGCCTAAACTGGGGGTTTTTAACTCCTCCAATTAAGCTATTCCAAAATTTCATGCCCTAATGACCCACTGGAAACAAATTTTATTCAACAAATGTAAAATTAAGTTGTTGTGGCCCCTTTCTAGTGTGTATACAATCTGCCTTTTTCCTCCATCCTGCCCTATTCATTTTGAGTGCCTTAAAAATACTTCTTAAAAATAAAGAAAATTATCCCCCAAAATTATTTTTAAGAACATCAGAGTTAAATAAGATGTCTAGATATTAATATAAAATATATAAAAATCAATAGCATTCCTATATACTAGAAAGGCCAATTAGAAGATGAAATCAAAAAGATCCCCTGTACTATAGAATAGAATACTTAGGAATTATGGGAGAAAAATGTTCTGTTCAATAAATGATACTGGGAAAACTGGCAGAAAATACAGGGAAAAAAATAAATCAGTATCCTTTTTCTTAGACATAAATAAATTGCAAAAGAATCTGAGAGTTAAGTGTAAAAACCAAACATTATAAAAGTACAAGGAGAAAAGAAAATGAGAATGCTCTTGTAATCTGAGCCACATAAAAGCTTCTTTTATGCATAACGCTGAAGGCAGAAACCATACAACAACAATAGCAGCTAATATTCACCAGCTTACCATATACCAAGCATACATTATCTCATTTATTGTCATGTAACTATGTAAGCCTTCATTTTACATAAAGGAGACTTAAAGGAGTTAAGTACCTTTAAAGAAAGGGGATTCAGGTTCAGTAATTTTCACATCAGTGCATACAGTCCATCCTCATTATTCACAGATTCCTTATTTGTGAATTTATTTGTAACTCCAGAAGCAACATTTGCAGTCATTTGCAAACATATGCATGCAGAGTGGCAAAAAATTTGAGTTATCCAATATGCAACATTCCCAGCTGAGGTCAAACGAGGCTGCTTTCTTTTTTCAACTTACATACTGTAGTGTCCTTTTCACTATCTGCTTGGTGCCATATGTTTGCATTCTTGGTGATTTCACTGTTTACTAATGGCTCCCAAGTATAGTGCTGAAGTACTATCTAGAGTTCCTAAGTACAAGAAGGTTGTGATGAGCTTTACAGGCAATACATTCAGGTATGAGTTATAGTGCTGTTGGTCATGAGTTCAACATTAATGAATCAACAATATACATTTAATAAGGAGTCTTTCAACAGACTCACACATAAAACAAGGTTATAAATTGATTGGTTGATGAAAATGTGACCAGAGGCCCACAGGAACCTAACTCTATATTTCCTCTAAGAGCAGTGGTCCAGTATTCATTCAGTGTTCACAGAGTCTTTATAGAATATAACTACCATAAATAATGCAAATCAACTATTTTTTTAAAAAGCAGCAAAGCCAGGATTAGAATCCAGGCATGTCTGATTCCAGAAGCCATACTACTACACACTGTGCCATGTTCATTCCATATAAAGGAAACAATTGATGGATTTGGCTACATAAGAAAAGCAAAAGACAAAGGACAAACTGGAAAAGAAATACTTGTAACATATATTACAAAGGATTACTAAAACTAAAGAGTTCTTCACTATGAAAATGAACAACCTTAAAAGTTAAAAATAAGTAAAGGATTGAACAGATAATTCATCCACACATACAAAATTAGTAATGAGACATAAGAAAAGTATTCAATCCCTCTAGTACTCAAAGCAGTAAAAATAAAACAATTATAAAATACCTTCTTTAAATCTATAGATTTTTCAAAAACTAAAAAATTCTATCACCCAGCATTTAGTATGTGCATGCAAACAGACTGCTGGACAAAATGTAAACTCATAGAATCTTTTTGGAGGACAATGTGGCAGTATGTATCAACAGCCTGAATGTACTAATAGCTTTTGAACTGGAAATTTCAGTTCTAGGAATTTATACTATGAAAGTATTTGGACATCAATGAATGAATAATGAACATAAATTTTTAAATGTCTTGCAATGTTGTATATATTATCCAAAACTTGAATACTAGAGGATTTAAGTACATTTGTGTACATCCATTCAATGTAATACTAAATGAAGTTGTAACTCTGCATTTCTTGGCATGCCAAGATACTGAAAACGTATAGCTAAGTGAAGAAATCCAACTATGGTAAGTATAGTTTGATTCCATTAATGTCTACATGTACATATGCAGACAAAAAACAGATTGCCTATAAGAGATTCAATTTAGAGATTAGTTTCCTTCCTCACACTGGAAGGGCTCAGTCCTGAGGACCATATCAGAGGATTTCACTGGATTTCTAAATCTTCCCCAAATTTCTCAGAATTACAGAGCAAAGAGGTCTGACACTGTCCCACTGAGAAGCACTGACAAGGCTGGAATACAGCCGAGGTAGGGGCAGGTCCCATATCACAATTGGCATTGGTCACCTGGTTTCTGTTTGGAATAGACGGTCAGTCATCCATTCAGGATTCCTGAAGTTTGACATTACTAGATTTAGGAAAAGAGAACACCATGATGAGATACAGCATCACTGTCAGAGGCTTACAAGAAAAAAATGAGATGAGAGCTCAGAGCAGCAGGAATAGCTTGAGAGCTAAATTAGAAAGAACAAGAAACCAACCCAGTTTGCATTTCATATGTGTGTTCCCTTTCTGGCTTATTAATATTTTCTTTGATAAAGAGATATATGCTCTGCACACAGCTGATATGTGTGGGCATGAGATTATGTAAAGGAGCTGTCTGGACAGTATCCAGCCAGGGACACGATGGATACAATGGCTGGATACTTTTTGGACAGCGTGTGTGTGTGTGTGTGTGTGTGTGTGTGTGTGTGTGTGTGTGTGTGTGTATGTGTGTGTGTGTGTGTGTATGTGTGTGTGTGTGTGCGCTCTCTACAAGATTAGATAGAAATGCTTTTATGACTGACACCAGAAAAGAGGCACCATCAGCAAAAGACTGCATTTGTGATGTCAGCAATTACTCTGATCCAGCTGAGTTTCACAGTTGAGAATATTAGAATCCCAAAAAGAATTCTGTACAGGAGAGTGAACCTGTTGAAAAAGGCAAAGGTTCCCTGAAAGCTTAAGTAAAGGCATCTGGCAACCACAGCAATCAGTAGCAATAATCCAATCCATATGGTGCATGAAACAGCTGTTTCAGTAGTATTTCTAACAGAGGCTAAGACAAGGCAGGGAATGGCAGAGGTTACTGGAACAATAGAGACTGATGTCTGGTCCTAGGGGAATCCCTTGCTCCACAAGAAAAGAAACATAAATGAGATCAGCTCACCAACAACACACAGGAGTTATTATAATCCACAATTTAAAATATAGTAATATAGGGAAAATATTTATGTGAATATTTACCTAGTATCTGATTAAGAAAAGACTCTAAGCACAAAAACAATATGACATAACAAAAGAAACAAAGATATGCCTGTTCATAAATTTATTAACATGATAGGCTTATAAAAATTCATGATGAAAATAAAAATAAAACCACAACTTGGGGAAAGAATTTTGCCAAATTTTGAAAGACAAAGATATTCATCATAATGTTTATGAATGAAAACACCTAAAATGTCATTTATAAATTTTTAAATTATGTTACAGCCATACAATAGAATATTATTCAGCCACTAAAATTATATTTTTGAAAAATGTCAATATCACAAGCATATAACATTAAGAGAAAAAAGATTATAAATCCTATGATTGTAAATAGAGATCTATTTACTCACAGGAAAATGTATCAAAATGTATGTACTGATAATGATAATATTCGACATTATTTTCTGTGCCAGGCCTTGCATTGCACTTTATATGCAATATCTCATTGAAGGTTCAAAACAACCTCATGTGATAGGTTCTATCATCACTCCTATTTTTCACAAGAGAAAGCTGAGCCACAGAGAGGTGAGGTCACTTGTCCAAGGCCACATAGCTTAAAAGGGCAAAGCCTGGAAATGAACTCAGCCAGGCTGTTTCCTGAGCTTGCATGCTATCCACCACCACCAATCCCTAAGAGTTAAGTTTCCTCTGATTTAAAGGCTCATAAATTAAAGTGTCCAAATACGTTATGAATACAGACTTTTTTCCTATCTTATTTATAAGAGTTGAGCAATTCTCACTAACAACTCCTGAAAACATTCGTGTTGATATCCATAAGTTTGGCGCCTTTAATACTGTCGTTCCATTTTTGTGTGTTTTCTGTAAGGTTATCACATATCTGTTGAACATGGAGCCAAGCTATTTTAGTCTCTGTCCTTTCTATTACTTATTCCCATTCAGATGAAAATTTAAATACAAACTAGCTACCCATTCATCAAGATGGCTTCAAATTTATTTATGGTACAGCACAGAGAAGCTTCTGGGAATAAGTACTTAAAATCTATTATGATTTCTATTAATAATTGTAGTCACTAATTACTATGAGAACTTTTTTGGATACGCTAACATATAGTTAAAGTAAAGCCAATCCAACAAACTACTATAAATAGCTTTGCATAGCCTCACAGAAGACATGAGAATTTTGTAAATTTGGAGTGGAAAGTAGAAATATGGTTTTCAGAATTTTTTTAAAACATTGTTATCACCAATCCAAAAAGCCGAAATTCAGAAACTGTACTAACAAATCCATCTTTAAAACGATCTTCTTGTTTAAATTATTTTGGAATTGCCACTTTCAGACAATTTTAGCTATAACTGATATTAGACAGGAATCCCAATGCTATTTTTGCTCACTTATTCATTAAATAAAAATGTCTAAGTGCCTTCCTTTTGTGTGCCAGGCACTGTTCTAGGCACTGGCAACAAACAAAACAGACAAAAATCTCTGCCTGGGGGGGGGGGAGCGTGGTTTAAGGTGTTTATACTGATGGCACACAGTAGGGGAACAAGGTAAATAGCAAAATACAGACATGATGATGACAGCAATGAGGAAAAATAAAGCAGTCAAGGGAGACATGGGTCCTGGGAGAGGGGGAATCAAAGGCTTTACATAGTGTGGTCAGGGGAGGCCTCCCTGAGGGTCACTGACATTCAACTAAGGACTTTTGCCGGGAAGGGAACAGCATGAGGCCATCTAGGGACAGGCACACTGGACAGGGGAAGAGCCAGTACAAAGGCCCTGAAGTGGGACTGAGCCCCTACTGTGTCTGAAGAACAACCACCAAGAAAAGCCCTCATGCTTTCAATGGAGGAACAAGAGGAATGCAGTAAAATAGTAGGTCAGATAAGTAACTGAGCAGTCAGGTGCTCCAGGGCCTTTCAGGCCACATGGAGGACTTTATCTTTTTCTCAAAGAGATAAGGGGAGCAACTGAAGGTATAGCTAGAATGACTACATGCTTTATTATTTCAAATTGTGGCATTTTTGTTGGTAAAAATGCTAAACTGGATGGGACAATGGAACACCGAGGCTGTTCCAGATAAACTAGTGGAATGTACATTTGTCTTAGGCAGGGGTCCTCAAACTTCTTTAAATAGGGAGCCAGTTCACCGTCCCTCAGACATTGGAGGGCCGTTGGAGAGTGTGGCGCACATTCCACACATGCACACTGTGGGCCCAGGACAAGTTGGCTGCTAAGCAGGACAGGCAGCAGCGGCAAAAACACCCGGGAGGCTGGATAAATGTACTCGGCAGGCCGCATGTGGCCCGCAGGCCGGCCATAGTTTAAGGACTTGCCTGGTTAGGTATGGAGCAGAGGGGTGACATAATTTTGGTTTCAACCAGATCACTCAGACTGCTAAGCAGTTGTAGGACTAGCATAAAGGTGAGCAAGTGTTAAGCAAGGAAAGCGATTAGAAGCCTGCCTCAACATCCAGGTAAGAGGTGGTTGTGGCAGTGGCAGATTACAGGTGTTTGTTAATGCAAAGTCAGCAGGATTTAGGGATGGAGCTGATAAGTGGCATTAGAGAAAAAAGATTTGGGGACTAAACAATTGTAGGGACTAAGTTGGCACTAACAGAGTTGGGAAGATTCCAGAAGGAGCTGGTACAGGGGTGTCAGGATGAGAGGAGACAAGAAGCTCCAATAGACACCCGAGTGGCAATATTGACTAGACAGTAAGACACAGTAGGCATAAGACAGAGAGTCATTTGGGAATCACCAGTGTGTTGATGGCACTTAAAGCATTATTAGAATGGATGACATCTCTAGGGAGAGGGGGCAGACAAAAAAGAGGAAAGAAGGGACAGAGCTTTTGGGTGCCCTAATACAACAGAGACAGGGAGGAGAGGAAGAGAGAGAAAATGAAGCTGAGAAGCAAAAACTAGGAATGTAGGAAGAAACTAGGAGAGTGTGAAATCCCAAAGCCAGATGATAGAAGCATGTCAGGGAAAATGGAGTGATCAACTGTGACAAGTGCTGTTTTGGTCCTGGTAAGCTAAGGACTGAGAAAAGTTTTCTGACATCTTCCTAGTAAGCATAGGGATGGTTTTTCTACAGCAGTAAGTGAAGGCAGAAGCATGTACTCTTTCATTTACCTTCGACATTCCCCTGCAGGGTACTCAGTGTAAGATCCCTGGCAGTTTGAAGTAAAGAGAAGCAGACACAATCCCAGAGAATCTGGGCTTCTTTTATAAGGATAGGCCATCTATATTGCACCATGCAACTTTCAGAAAAGCAGGAGACATTTCCACAAAAGTCCAAGAGCATAATAAATCACTTTCAGGCTACATCTGTATGTATGATAAGAGGACAATCCTGCCATACCCCAGCTAAGCTAGTGAGACTTGTGGTCTCAGGAATTTGTACCTGGAATTCAGTGGAACAAGAAAGAAGCTGGAGAGGATGTGTCCCAGCTGTGGAGCCAGAGAAGTCTGTCTGTCCACAGGTTTCTACCACCAAGGTTTCTTTAGCAGTTGTCCACTTCCTCCTCCTTGAGACACCATCATCATTTCTAAATCTAATGTTTGGACTTTACTTCCAAACATTAACCCTAACCCAGCTTCTTCTAACATTCCCTTAGTCCAAGTTAATCAGAGCTTGTTTCTATTGCTGACCACCAGAGTACCCTAGCATACCTGCCACTCTCCAAGCTGATAGCTAATAAAACTCATAATTTTCCAAGTTGGGTGAATTTTCCAAGTTAAGGAAAAATAAAGATTTAGAGGCCATGGCCACACTGGAAAAATAAAAGCTTAATACTTCAATCACCATCCTTAAATTCTGATTGTAAATGTTTCTCTCACTGAGAAACATTTCCAAGGAGAAACACTCTTTCTTATTCAAATAAAAAACATTTTTTTTGGTCTTAAATTAATGAACATCATTTTTATTTAAGATTTTTAAAAAACATATAACAAGAATACAATACATAGTTATTAAGTATAGTAACCATGTTGAGTAACAGATCTCTTGAATTTATTTCTCTTATCTAATTGAAATTTTGTATCATTTGACCAATTCTTCCCTAGCCACCGGTAACCACAATTCTACTGTCTGTTTCTATGAGACTGACATTTTTAGATTTCACACTTTGAGTGAAATCATGTAGTAATTATCTTTCTGTGCCTGGCTTATTTCATTAACATAGTGTCCTCCAGGTTCATCCATGTTGTCACAAATGACAAGATTTCCTTCTTTTTAAAGGCTGAATAATATTCCATTAATAGCTGTTTCTACAGGATGCACCTCATTCAAAGTTTCCTATTCTTACATGTCCCTGGGGCTTTCATGTCATTCATTATGTTGCAGAAACACTTGGGAATGCCTGGTAAGCTAGAACAGGACAAACTTGTACAGATAAGCAAAAATCATTGAGCAATGCAAGTCAAACCAATGAGCATTATTTTGACAATTGTGAAGAGTCTGATCTCTAGAGCATCTGCACTTTCTTTCAATGAATACAGATGCCTAGCTCTCGGGCACTCATTCATGATACCAATTTTGAATCTTCATTTATTATCGTTTTCTATATGTTTGAAGTATTTCACAATTTATTTGGAATTGAAGTGTTTGCTTCAGTTTCTGTTGACAGCCTGGCATAAACCATTTATATTTGATAAAAATATTCTAAAAATGTTCATACTTGCATCAGGTCAGATCACCAGGTAAGCAGTCTCATGGCCTCCTACCCCACCCACCCTTGAGGCTCACAGATTTTCCCATTAGAGCTTCAACTTAGCACAGCCCATCAGAGAATGCCAAAGGGAGAAATGATCAGGTTTATCAGGCCTGAGAAAAGAAAACATCTATCTGTGGACCTTCCCTACATTTTTTTGGCTACTTTTTTATAACTGCTCCTGTCCTTTGGGTTGTTAAAGTCCAATGAGGAGAATTTTTCTCTCCTCGTGAAAACATGAGCTTACCTTCAGGCCCTCTGAGAACCTCTGTGGGTTCCGAACAAGCTCTCAGCCAGACTGTCCTCCACCCTCTGATTCAACTTCTACCATGGGTCAGTGGATCTTCCTTCAGAGCTGATGGCAAGCTTTGGAATGAACTACAACAGTGACAAATCGGGAAACATTTCTATACTAACAGAGCACAAGACGAGGGCAGTCCCTGCTTCTCCTCACTATACGCTGACAGCTCTCCCGCATTGCTTCACTCCTCACCTGGTTGCCATGAAGTCTAGAACTTGGTTCTGTCCTCTGTGCAAGAGGTGAACTATTTGGAGGTGAGGGGGGAGAGGATGCTTACCAGTTGCTCTTTTTCTCTCATTCAAATGAACTCAATAAAATGTGATTTTTAAAGATCTGATCCATATATGAAAAACAACACCACAAAGTCAAGTATACGGCAAATGTGATCCCACTGGTTTTGATATCACTGTAAGAGCAGACCTTTGAGCAGTGAGCAGGTCAGACTGCAGAAAGTTCTGGATTATTACTAAGGACTTTCATCGTGTGCCACACCACTCGATTTCACAGGCTGTACCTGCAGACGGATAATACTTAAAGGAACTTCCTAATCAAAGGAATATATAACAAACAGATGAATTTCTACAATTATCTTTTACAATGCTCTTCTCCACCTAAATTCTTAATTCTCCTTTAGTATTCAGGTCCTACTTGTTTCTATTAGTGAGTCAGACAATAAATTTCTCATTTACTTTGAAATCTTAATAAAAATTTTATTATCAAAATGTTAAAAATAAATTTGAATTAAATTTGTAAATCACTTTTTTGTATTTTTCTTTGTCACCATATTTTGAAGGCATGTTAACTCTTTCAGGCCAGTAGTACACCAGATGATATGTTTGTGCTTTATCTGGAAGACAATGTCTAAACAAAGAACTATGGATTTAGGATTATGAAATCCCAGCTTTGTTGGCATAGATATAAGCTTTCTGATTTGATCCTGCAATCGATATTTTAAATAACAAAATTAGCATTTACTTTTCCTTGTTTTCTCTTTCTTGAAATGACTTTTATTATTTAACATTTTTCCTTTCCTAATAATCATTTATAAAAATAAATGCACGGTTAAAAGAACAGATTCTGGAGCAAGACTGACAGAAGTCCTGCAGCGCAACCTTGACATTCTGAGCAAGGCACTTAACCTCCTGTGACTCGGTTTTTGCATCCATAAAAACGGGATAACAGTACCTTCCTTATGGGTTTTTGTGGAATTACATGAATTAATATATGTAAAGCATTTAGATAAGTGCCTGGCACATATTAAGTCCTGCTTTAGGATTTGCTACTGTTACAGTTGTTGTAATTAATTTACTCAGAAGTCCATGAATTGCCTTTTTGTTCAGGAGCTTGGAATGGGAATGGGAACCCACTTTTTCTAAGAGCCTATAACCAACTAATTTCCTTGTAGTTCTCCATCACAAACACTGGACATATAACATTTTTTGCAGGATGAGAATGCAGGAAGTGTTTATGCAAGAAAAGGAAGTGTGAAAAAAATTGGAGCTGTGATCATGGGATATCTCAACATTCATAACAAAGGTGGCGTAAACTAAAAGATTACATGTTCCTGAAGGTAAGATTGAGATGTCTGTTTCCTCTGTCAATATGTAACAAGCAAAAGAAATGACAAGCTTGGATTTGGTCCTAGAGGCTGAGCCAGACATAACAAACAAGGTTAAGGTTGGAGCAGAGCTCACATTCACAACCAGGACACACATCTCGGTATTTTAAATGTCAACAGGATTTGCATATGGTGACACTGCATTTTAGAGAGATAGGAGAGTCAGGAAATAAAGTTCAGTGAGGGAAACTAACAAGCATAAATCGTCAGTGTATAAGAAACTCCAGAAATTGGAGGTCAGGCACAGGCTACCTTCTCAAAGTATAACTAGAAAAGTTAACATAAAATTCGCTATCTTCCCCAACTGAAAAAGTAGCACACCTTAAGGGATAATTTTGAAAATATATTGTCAAAAGTATCTTAGGGAGCATCAAGGTTACCAAAAGCAATTCAATGAGAGGACCAGAATAATTCAGAGCCTGATCTAAGAACTGTGACTGACCTAAAAGTGAATGTTAACTGGGTCATCTGTGTGTTCAGATGAAACACGTATCAATTAGGATCACATTCAACTACACGTAACAGAAACACGACTTAACAGGAGTAATTTTTCTTGTAATACAAGAAGCCTGCACATTATTCCAGGGCTAGCATTGCTGCCTAAGGAAATAAATGAGGATCCAGGCTCCCTTTAAACTACTAATCCACCATCCTTAGCATGTGGCCATTATCTTCAAAGTCACAAGGCAGCTGTATCACCTTCTAGCTAAAAGAAACAGGAAAGGGTAGGGAAAAAAGCAAATGCCTGCCCAGCCTTTTGTTGAATCCCCTTATCAATTTTATCAAGAACCTTCCCAAAGACCCCAACTAATAGACTTCCACTTCATATTGCTGAATTACACAGAGCTGCAAGGGGGCCATGGAGGTGCATGTTTTTAACGAGACACATAGTCTATCTGAACAAAATCAGTAAGAAAAAGAGTCCTAGTAATGACTGGTTAGACAACAATCAATATATGATACAAAATGAGGCATATGGAGTCTAGAAACAGGGCAATCTTCCACTAGGGAAGAAGATGCCAACCAGACCAGCTGACATGATTTAGATGGAGAAACTTCCATAAATTCTTGAATCTGCCATTGAGATCATCTAACTCCATGCTTCCAAACAATCTACTAACAGTCATTTGACTACTCATATAAACTTTGCTAAGGCCATCCAATGCCTTATCCTGAGAAGTATAATTTTCACTGTAAATGAACTAGCCTTTCAGTTCACCACCTAACCACTTGTGACATCTCTCTAGTCAGTCCCTGAGGTCCTGGCAAACTCCGGATCTACTATCAAAATAAGTCTCTCTCTGTTCTAATTTGACTCAAATAGTTTTGTATTTTTAAATTATTTTGCACAGGGTTGTACACATACATATTACAGAATTTGACAACATATATTAAACTAATGTCTATTTTTACTTATCTTGGCATCTTTCCTAGACTACCACCTAAACTCACAGAACTTCGGTTTTTATCATGACCATCAACCAAGGAAAAAATACTCAATTTAGGAACAGGAAGGTGTGATTTAGGAATTGGCTAAATCAACAAAGATTTTGGTTGAATTGGAGGTGTACTAATTAACTCAATTATAACTGTAGGAGAGTCCTACATTTATTTTGGCTGGAAAGTACTTTCTGATCATACATATTTGGTGACACATTGATATTTTTCCTACTCTTGTGACCCTCTTCAATATACTCAATCTGAAATTTCCCTTGAAATTGTGCCATATATTGACAAGGCATAAAATGAACAGGCATGGGCGAATAGTCTTATCTGTATATGCCATCCTTATTTCAAGTTCGGTGATTGTATCAGATGATAATAACTACTTTTTAGTAACCATCTACTGTTGTGTCAGGTGATTTATATGCTTATCTTGTTTAATAACTGCAACTCTGAAATATGGAATGAGGAAATTGAGAATCGGAGAGGACAGGTAACTTGCTGAAGGCATCTGGCTAGTAAGTGGCAGAGCAAGACGTGCACGCAGGTCTACCTGCTGCAAAATCTTTAATTCTTTCCACTACATCACTGTGCCTCTCCGGACTTCTCTTTTCAGTGTAAGTCTGAGCTGCTAGCCATGGAATCTTCTGAATTTTTCAGCTGGAATAAACATTAGAGCTCATATGATACAAAACAATAGAACAGATTCTGTTCAAAAAAAGCTATAGGACTTACCCCAAACAACACACTTCTTTTCTTGCCTCCCAATCTAGTGTTCTTTACCTTATACCACAATGATCCCCTTTTTGGTCTGTCTGTTGAGTGCCAGCTACTTAAAAAGTGGAATCACTATCTTGGTAGTTACACAACTGTAAGTGTGAGCTTTGCCAATGAGACCAGCAAGTCAAGGAGATAACGTGAGGTGACCGAGGTGACGATGAAGACATGTCTTCATCCATTTACTTAGAAGGATCCTGAAGCAGTCGGGCATTCAAGATATTACCCAATTTGAGTTGCTTTTTGGATTCAAACTAATTCATGTGCAGTTTTCAGATTTCTAAAATACTTCCACCTGGTGTACATATGTGTTTCTGTGCTCAAACTTCACATTCTGCAGTTTGACCACATAACCGACAGTGGGGAAAGCAGCTACCTCAGAATTAAACACGTAGAGGTTTCAAAGTGATTTTGTAGTGTAGAAGGAGGGAACCACTTTTCAATTAGAAACAACTGACCCACAATTTTGTTTTTTGGTTTTTTTTAAGAAAACATGGGAGTACAAGAAAATATGGGAGCACAAACATTTTGGTTGTATTTTATAGCTTTGCTCTCCCTAGCAAGGGTTAGAGATATGCCCTTCCCCTCCACAATGCTCACCACATCCCTCAGATGAATTTTGTTTTTTTTAAAAAAGGGCAAATGCATGAGATGTCATGAAAAGATAAAACTGGTTTTTTAAAGATAGCAATAGACATGCCTACCTACTCACTTCTATTATTGCAAATAGCCAATGAATGTAATGGTTATAAATGTGCTGATATTTTTTGTATTATAGTCAGAGGAGAAGAAAAGAGTAGAGATGATAATAACTGGAAACCTGAAGGAAGAAAGAAAAAGAGAAAGAATAAAAAGAGAAAATGAACAGAGCTATGAAGCTAAAAGAGAAAAGCAGAGAGAGGAAAAGCAAGGACCCGTTACCCGGAGTGGAAGGGAGCAGAGCAAGAAAGACAAAGAAAATTTAGGAGAAGGAGGGAGAAGGCAGGTGAGAGGCACCGGGCAGGGAGGCAATTCTGAGGTGAGAGCAGCAATTATTGGTAAACTATTATCATTCCTTCTCAGGTCACTTGGTTTGTGGGCACCAATGTATAGCAGTAATCAGTGCTATTTGAAACATTTGTCACCTTTCCTATCATTAAAGAATCCTTTAAATCAACACAATTTTTATTTTTTTTAAAAAAAGGTCTATGTTTCCCAGGCTGGTCTGCCACTCCTGGACTCAAGCGATCCTCCTGCCTCAGTCTTTTGAGTAACTAAAATTTACAGGGACACATCACCACATCCGGCTATAATAAAATTTTATTTTGTTTCCAACATAAAAGTTTTATTTTTCTAAGGAAAGCTGATTCAGCATTAAAGGAAAACCTGGGTTTTAACATTTACTTTGGAAACTCAGAGTTCCAAAAACTATCTTTGTGCAATTCTATGTTATTTAATTACCTTAGCTTTGTTTTGTTGTTGTTGTTGTTGTTTTAGAGTGGCTTAGGGCTTTCTCACACCACAAATCGACATTTGTACATTTGTACTGATCGACCCCCGCCCCCTGCCCCACACCCTCAAATCCATTTGCTAAGGTTGGGTCCTACAGGGGATAGAATAAAAAAGAAAAAAAATGCATGTATAGTTTCAGAGAAGCACACATTTTTAAAATAATTGGTTAACCCACAGGCACAGCATTCAACCCTTCAGAAGCTCTGCCTTCAATGAGATGGGCATGGCAGGTGATCGTGGTGAAAATTACTCTCTGAGCTCCATAATTGACACCAAAGTGAGATTCCCTCATGCTGAATGTCCTGAAAGCTAAGAATTTTTTTTAATGCACCATTCCTGCACTTGAATGCTCACTCATTATGGGATCATCATATTTGAAAATTCAATTCCAGTTTTTGAAATTGTACTTTTAAAACTTTTTTGCTTAAAGTTAATGAGATTGAAATAATACACTGTGGTTATTTTTTTTTTTAATGACTCTAAAATCAGATGGAGGGGGTGAATTATTCACCCCAGTATTTTCTGAAACCAAAATATTTAGATAAATAAATTTCCCTTTTTATGTGTTAGGACATTACTCAGACACAGCCTGAATCATTTCTCTCTGTTCATAGTGAACTTACCCATTTCAACCACTTTGCCTTCCTTCTTATCCATTTTTCTATTTCTACACAACATGAAGAACCTTATATTTTTGTGTAAGTACATATAAAAGTCTTTTAAAATGCAAATGTTCAAAAAGTGTGGTCACTCTATTTATGCTTTTCAAATGTAAAAGCTACTTGAAATAAAAGTGTCATTGCATCAGCAACTATTTTTGAAGATTAAAGACATAATTAGTAAGTTTCAAGTAACATGTGAAATAATCAGAAAAACAATTATGGCTTAAATGCAACCTATCCTAAGTAATTGATGATGTGAGGCTCTCAGCTCATTCTATAAAGTTGACCAATTCCTAAGAAGGAAAAGGGAAAAACAAAGATAGATTTCGGATATTTTCTTTTGAACAAAACTAATATATAAAATATTTGAAAGTCAATAATATCGACTTTAAGCTTATCACTCTCTTTCTAAAGATGAAAAGAAAAATTTATTGCAATAAGACATTTCTATAAAAATATGATTACAATGATACAACTTTCCCATTTTATTCTTTAACATATTTAATGAAAATAAAAATAATAGTTTAAAATAAAGATTCACAAAAATTTGAAGGAAATATTCTAATTAAATAATTCCAAGTAATACAGGGCTATGAATAAGAATTTATTCCTAAAAGAAATGTTTTGAATTATGATTCTAAAAACCTGATTCTTTAGTTTAAAATTGGAATTGGAATTCATACAGGGAATACAAATTACATGAACCAAGACTTATACGACTTAAGAAACAATCTGAACCACATCAGTAAAATATGTTTGAAATAAATTGTAGAGAGTAAGATGAAATATGTGACAAGTAGAGCAAAATGGTTTACTAAAATGCCCAATTTTCATAGTCATATATAAGCAGGAGACAGCTGCAGTTCACTTATGAATTGCATTTGACGAATAATTCTGAGAGTTTAAATACACTCACTCCAGAATCTGAGACATACAAAGGATAAATAACCGCACACCTGATCAACAACACTGTTACTTTAGCAATACCAAATTACTTGTGATCAAATGATGAAATCACTCCTTTGAAAGGAATTATATCCAGAATATATTTCCAAAAATTTTTTCTGACGCAGATATCTTTCTTGAATGTAAAGGTCGTTACCTTGTACTTCCTTTGAATAGTGATTTTTAAATTGCAACTAGCTGGTTTCAGAACACATGTATTACAGTCCTACTGGTGATGGTTAAAACAAAGTGCCCTCAGGACTTGATCCTGATTACACCTTTTTTAAGGCAAATGTTTAGTTTTAGCAGTAGGAAATTGATTTTCCTACCTACCCCACGATATGATTGAAAAAACAATGGAGTGGATATGTAGCATGAAAAAACTACCAATAGTGATACTGGATTTACAAAATACAACAAAATTTCTCTTTTAAAGCATCATGACATGACGTATCAGCAATTCAGTCTACCAAAGACATAATTTTTTCCCTCAGTTGATATTTTATAGGATATCTCTCACTGTGAAAGGAATATTTCCCCCACCTTGTGCCACCGTAATAACAAGGATTCTAGTCCATTTAGCAATTCAGGTATATGGTCTCACCAAAGCTCAAGTATTTGGGGCAGACTCATTTGCTCATGCTGGCTTTCATTTACAATGGTTTTTTGCTTTTTTCTAATAGCCAACCTCTCTGATGGTGACTGACTAAAGCCAATCTTGTGAGTGGGCAGGTCCTTGTTGACATGATTTCATGGGCATCTATCTCAAAGTCTTTCTATCCCAAAATATATTATCTGCCTGCTCAATGATGCCAAAGTCATTCTAAGCAAAAAAGGGAAAACACCTTTCTCCAGTTTTGAGTAAAATTGTGGGGGAGTTTAATAAAGTCAAGTCACATCCACCATAAATGTGATTAAGGGGCAGGCAGAGTAGTGGCAAACAAAAATGGTAGGTGGGTATCTAAAGTGGGGGGCGGTAAGGAAAAGGGATTATCATGGGAGAAGAAAGGTGCAGACCTCAACTCAACTGTCACATGATTCACAGTACTGCCCTGGTACCTCGGAGGAGCACTGGATTGCCAGGTGTGGTCCAAAAAGAGAAATGGCTACCTGACTGGGCCATGTAGGTTCCCGTTTCCCATCATTTGCCAACTTTCTACCAGAAAAAAGTTGGGGTTTGGAGCTGAGAAACCACACTGGAGAAACTGACCATATCTTAAGATTCGTGGAAATAAAAAAGGAAATTCTAGAAAAAAAAATGTTCTGACCCTGAGACCATTCTATTAATAATTCAACATGATGTGTATGAGACCCCTATTTGCTGAGCTTGTACACTGTGGTGTACTCATGGAAAGGGATCATGGTTCATTGTGACTAACAATGCCATCTCAAGAGAATCACAGAAAACATAGCTTAAAAGATATAGAAGATGAGAACAAAGGCACCACATGACAACATTTAAGTGAGAGATAAGAACCCATTAGATATAACCATGCATCATTTATAGTTGCCAATACTGCAAACAGGTACATATGCTACTTAATATTAAATATCTGTGACAATTCTGTTAGACCCACAAGCTTCAAATTCTTTAGTCCTATATTTTTGTCTTTATTTTTGTCAAAGAGTTTCTACAGGAATCTTTAAATATGACACATACAAGGACTCATAATTTGAACCACTTTTATGCTAGCCTGACATTTGCCTCCCCATGTCACACTCCAAGCTCTGTCATACAGCCCAAGTCTCAGAGGGCAGCTGACTGATCTATTAATAATGCTGTACGTTAGGTGTTGTGCACACCACCTCTAACTCAATGCATTCTTTTGGGTACCAACAAAAGTCACAATCATCAGCTCTGCACCCAAACACCATTCATCCAAATGCTGAGTCAATGTTAACTGTACATAAGACTGATTTGTTCTGACACAACTGCTACATTTTAAAGATTTAGAAAGCTAGAAATAAAGTCTCAAGCTAACATTTTACAGATTTCTTAAGTAGACTTTTTGGCAGAATGACCTTCCATTTGATCACATAGCAAAATGAGCCAACCAAAAGAGTGTATTACGTTAAGTTTTCCTATGAGCAGTTCAATTTTTACAGATGCTACAGAATTTTTAAAATTCATTTTCAAAAGTCTAAAGGGAAAAGAGACATAAATAAGCATCATTTCATTGTTAAACATTTCTTCTACCTGTAGAACATTCTACAAGAAATCTCTTACTGAAGGCCTGTAGATACAACTAATTCCAAAATCCGAATATTTGATAAAACAGGTTAACAGGAATTTAAAATCTGTCACTATTCTCAAAGTGTATAATAATTTGACCTTTCATAACTTAATTAAAGAAATTTAAATTTCTCTGCTTTTTCTGGTGGCAGAAAAGAGGTGGAAATGGAGATTTCTTCCCCCCAATGTCCAACTTGAAGTATTACACTTTTCTCTTACTGTTATCCATTCCCTTTCAAACTTAAAGATGTGATTATGGTCAGTCTTAGGTTGACTCAGATTTGCTAACTTTATGGAAAAAGTAAAGAGTATATTGTATTTTGTTTTTTTTATTTCAGTTTTCTATGTTAGCATCTCACAAAGGATGTGGAAAACAGAGGGGGGGGGGAACTAAGGCTTTCTGTTCTCACCTGGTCTTCCACCACAACCTAACAATCAATCATACCTTTCAGACCAGCCTGGGCTCACTTACCACTCGCAGAGCTAGTAACGGGTAAGCACCTTTGCTAAGGGGCACGCTAAGCTATGGGCTCAATCAATCAGTCTTTGGGCTAGGTCTGGGTTACCAGATATTGGCTGGTCCTTCTACTTAAAGATTCTCATGACCTCAGAAAAGCACCAGATGGTTCTTGGGAAGACAGTGCAGTAAGCATTTTTATTAAAGAAGGGACTAGTTACAGAAAATTAATTTTCCAAAATTAATCTAAAATTCCACCAAATTGAATTCCTGCTTTACAGACAAGGCTGCCAGCATGCCACAATAAAGTTGTAAAAGCAGTTTAAAACCTCTAGGAAACATTTATTTAGGCTACAGATTTTAGAACGGATGTGAAGGATTTTTTTTTAAATAGAAAACTCTTAAGGATTGTTAAAGTTTTTATATGCTTGTCTATCTTATATGTCAGTACCCCACAGATTCTCCTGCCATGTTAGCCTACTAGAGATAGAAACTATAACCTGACCTTTCTGGGTGATAGTTTCTATTTGGTTGAATATAAATATTTTTGTGTTGAAATTCTAATTAAATAGTGCCTGTCACCGCTTGAAAGCTCCATAGAAGTGAAATGTTCAGAAGTCCTGGCAGAAATACAGAACACAGACAATATTTTTATTTTTCTGCAAATTCAATTTACTAGCTTAAAAATATTAAAAACATGCACTGCATAAAATTATATTTCTTGGAGCTAAATTTTACTTCTTCAATAACGTTTAATTGTGAGGAAGAACTGCATAATGATTCCTTTTTTAAAAGAACCTTTAAATTGTAAGAGGCTTCAGCCTCTACCTGGCAATTAAAGCTGTGCAGATAAAAGACAAAGTCATTAATAAACACCACAAAGACAATTCTAACAACAAGCACCCTGTTAAAAGTAAGAGAGGAAACAGAAAAATCATCAATTGCTGACATTTTAAATGCCACTTTAAAAAGAAGAGAGAGCTGGACGCAGCCGCTCCGTTTCAAGAGGGCTGTCTGACCCTGAATGAAACCAGAGGGACTCCTGGCCGGCGAGCAGCGGGAACTTTGCGGCGGGCGGGCGGGCAGCGCAGGGCAGGGCGGCCACCGACCTGGGCGCTTTAATCTGTCACCAGCCTGTCCGCAAAGCCCAGGGATAGCCCCAACGCCACCTGGGGACCCATGGGGGAACCCGGAGCAGGACAAAGGTCTGAGATCCAAGTACTGGGGTTAGGGAAACAAGAAGCGCAGGTTCATTCAAGGTCCCAGCTGCAGGAACGCGGAGCGAGCGGGAGAAGACGCCGACCCCCAAGAATTCTCGGGCGTGGAGCACAAGCACCAGCTCAGTACGCGGAGACGCGTTAGGGGAGGCGGGGTGGAGAAGCAGCCCCAATTCGCGACTCCATTCTCCACTAACTTTGTTCTCGCTCCCTCAACAGAGCGCAACGTTGGGGTAAGGGTTGTCACGGCTCTTGCTTAAATGGCCCCTTGGAAGAAGGAAAGGGATAAAAAGCTGCGCTCGCGGGCGCACCGGGGCGGCGGCGAGCGCGGAGATGCTGTGGTACCTACCATGGTATTCTTGTCCCGGTACGTAGTAGGTGGGGTTGCCCGCAATGTGCAGGGAAATAAGCACCTCGCCCTGCTCCCCATCCCCTTCCAGCTCCCCGTGGTGGGTGCACAGGAAAAAGAAGGGCGAAAAGCGGGGGTAGTAGCCCACCGCCGCGCGCGCCCTCAGCGTCGCCCCCAGCAACAGCGCCAGGACGAAAGTCCGCGGGGCCCAGCCACTGCGCTCCATGCCGCCGCCGCCGCCGCGCGCCCCGCGCGCCGCTCGCTCATTCAGTTTTGGAGACGCCGGGACGGAGGAGCCACGCGGAGCGAAGGCGAGAAGGCGGCGGACGGGAGCAGAGCGGGCTCGGGAGCGGAGCCCCTCCGGGAAGTTCCGCGGGAGACCGCGGCTCCCAAAGTTACTTTGGGCCGCGGGAGCGCGGGGCCGGGCTGCGGGCGCCGAGAGCGCTCGTCCAGCGCCTCCGTGCGCCGCCGCCGCCTGTGCGCGACGCCCTTCGGCCAGGCCTGGGAAAGCGCCCGCCCCCCTCCACACCTTCTTAAAGCCCCGGGCGCCGAGTCCCCCCCGCCGCCGCCACACGTGTCCCGGCCGCTCCCCCGCCCCCGCGCGCCGCCCCGCGCGCGCCCGCCCGTCCCCCGCCCTCTCGGGCGGGCTCGGCGGCACCTCGCGCCGCGCGGGGCGCACGCCTCCCGGGAGCCCCGGCCCGCACCCGCTCGCGCGCGGCAGGGCGGGGAGCGGCGCGAGTTGGGAGGGGGCGGCGGCCGCTGTCAAGGGCCTGGGAGCGGGCGACTCTACAGAGAGGGGCGCCCGCGCCCGCAGGGAGGGCGCCTCCCGCCCCGCTGTCCCAAGGAGAAGGCCAGCCCCTCTGGCCCTCAGATTTCCCTCTTTTTCCTGGGAGGATGCGCGAGGCGAGGAGAGGGGCGGCGGGGACGGGCGCTGGCGCCGGCTTCTTTGTCTGCGCCGGCTGCGCCCCACGCCCCTCGGGGCTCGCCTCCTGGCAGCCCGGGCGGCCCGCACTTGTTCTGGGGGTTCGCCCGCGGCCCCGAACCGCGCGGGCCCCTGCGCTCCCCTCCCCTCCAGGCCTCGGGTCCCCTCCCGCTGCCCCCGCCCGGCTTCTTGCAGCAGGGACAGAGCCTCCTGTGTAGCCGGATTTAAAATGAGATTAAGCGAAAGTGGAATTGGCAGCCTCGAGTGGTGCCTGGAAATGGTGATTCGTGCTGCTCGCTTGTGGGGAATTGGGAGGCGGGGAGGGCTGGCGCGCTCCTCGCTGGACTGTTCTGTTATTCATTGCGACTGGGTTCTTCGGGCGGAGATGGGGGTAGTAATTTTTTAAAGCAGTGTTTATTTCCTTTAAATGTCATTTATTACCAATGTCCCTGGAATGGGGGAGGGAAAACGTTCAGGGGAGACGCTGGCGGCGGTGATTGAAGCGGGTGGTAACGAGCTGCTGCGCGGAGGCTGCGGGGAAGTGCAATAATCCATAAGCACGTTTTAACCGAGCGCGGCTGGCAGGAGCCCGCGGCATCCGGAGATGGGTGCTCGGGGTTGCCAGGTTTTAATGCCTCTCCACACCCACCCTGGGCTTGCCACCAAGCCCGGATCAACCTGCACGTACAGAGATGAGTAGATTATAAAATTGGAAGGGATGGGGTCTTTGCCTGCATTTGGGGAGGGAGTGTGAAAACCAGGGTCCAAGGGGCGACCTCTGTAGTTACCTCCTTGCAAAAGGAAGAGATTGTTTTTCTTCCTATTCCCAGAGCCAAGTTTAGACAGGTAGAAAGGGAACACTTCTAGCTTCCTTCTCGTTTCCCTTACTTCAAAATCCCCGGGGGCTCAACTGCGAGATATATGTACATCTCAATTGTTATATGTTATATGTCTCAATTGTTATATGCCCAATTGTTATTGATATATATGAGACATATCAATTGTATCATATATAATGTGATAACAATTGTTACACTATCTTCGTGCTGGATACAGGCTGTGGGCGGTAGGTACTTTACCTCATTTAATCCTACACCACCTGGAGAGGCAAAAATTATTCCCATGTCCCAAGGGAGAAAAGAAAAATGTTAATAACTTGCCCAAAGTCAGTGACAAAGACTGTATACAAGGCAGCCAGGCTGGCTTCGAAGGATCTCTAGCAGGCAGTGTTTCCCCAAACGCAACTAGGAGGTACTCCCCACAGCTAGCAAGACTGTTACAAGTCTTCCTGTCCAGTTATGTGAAAATAGCCAAAGACAAAATAAATCACTTCTAGAAAGAATCCCAAACTATTAAATGTTTTCAGTTAACATTTTAAAAATGTTTATTATGTGTTGAGCACTGTCCTAAGTGCTTTACATATATTAACTCATTTAATCCTCATAATACCACTATGGGAAAAGTACTATTAATGTCTTCATTTTATATATGATGAAACAAGCCCAGAGAGGTTAAGTAACTTGTCCAGGGTTACACAGCTGATAAGTGAGAGCTGTGACTTGAACCCAAGCAGTTTTGATCACAGAGTTCCAGCACTTAACCACTGCAAATCACCTCTAAAGAATGCATATTGGTATTGTTAGAGATGGGAGGATAGCTAGTCTTTATTAAATTACCTCATTTAATCCTTACATTTACCTTCAAAGTAGGTATAAGTATCCTCATTTTTTAGAGGAGAAAGTTAAGATTCATAAAAATTAAGTAACTTGTCTAAGAGCACTGAGTAAGAAGAGGAGCCTGGAATCAAGCCCTGCCGCACTTGACCCCAAGGTCACTGCTTTAAATAAACTGTCTTTATTGAACCTTCCCCAGGTTGGTAATAAAAAAATAAAAACCCCGTCTTTGGTAAAGCACAAACATTTGGTCCTGGACATAATTGGCACTTAATTCCCAGGAGGTTCCCTTGTTTCTATTGTGTAGCACATTCTATAATAAGTATTCTTTCTGCTATTTTTCACCATGGGTGTATTAACATTCAATATATGTGACCATGCTTAATTTCCAAATTTTCCCATTTTTTGTTCTTCCTTGACTTTTTACATTGATACTGCATTTGGATGACTTTTATACTTGTGGCTATGAAGCAGGCTTGCATTTCTGGCTATAACCATGTGATTCTTCATTAATAGCACAAAGACTGCTTAAGTAATGTCCTGAATGCTGGTCGGCCAGTCAAGAGAGAAGTAGATGTTGGCACATTCCACTTTACCATCCTTTGGATTAACATGAGTACCCGTGCCCTTGTAGTTCGCATGTCTCTGAGGCTTTCCTGGTTGAGTCCAGTTTAATTAATTATTATTAAAACTTGTTAATAATCTTTAAAAAAAATCAGGAAATAATCATGTTGAACTGAGAGTAGCATCCTCTTAGCAATTTACTTGAAATTACACAATAAGGTGGCAAACTGGGCTAGAAATCAATACTTCCAGTTTCCCAATCAATGTGATAACCCTTAGGCCTCACTTCTATTTAGTAAGCTATAATAAATATCTTCAAGAATATTTGTGTGGTTTACAAAATCTACAAACCTTCTGAACTAATGGAAAAATAGAGAAGTGCTTTTCAAGAAAAAGTGGTTTACATCAAAAATATCTGCAAAAAAATAAAAGGTAATGTCAAGGGTGAAAAATGAATAAACTTGTGAAAAAAGGACTTTAAAATGGGATAAGATTTATTTTTAATTTAAAGAGCTTTGAAGTCGTAATTAGTCTACCAAAAGAATTACACTAAGCATTCTTAGACGATAAATCCATTTCTTCCTGATAAGTAGAAATTATTGCCCGTTACTTGAATAATCATAACACAGTGGGAATTAAATGTTGCTATATCAGATACACAATTTTTAAATTATTGGGAGGTGATAAATCTAAATGAAATACAAAAAATGACATTAAATTACATTTAAAAATTGCAAGAGTTTACTCACTGTCTGCCTCCCATTGATTTTTTTGAGCCAAAGTATCGAACATTTTGGTATTTATGGGGAAAGAATCACTACTCTCATTTGCTATGTAAAAGTCAAACAGAAAGTCTATAAAATCAAAAAATATGTAAAACTAAATAAGGAGAGGGTGAACAAACTGAAGCCAGTTGACACTGGAGGCTTCAAAATGGTAATAAAATGCCAAATAAGAACAATCCCCTTCCTTTCATAACAGCCAGTAAAACTTATAAAACCCATTACCTAAAAGATGTGGTACAGGATGGTGACATTGAGGCTCTTGAGCAACAAAGGTTTAGCTAAGTCTTTGGTGAATGAAATTTCACTGGGAAAGGTGGGATATTTGAGGATTGGCTCTGATACACATATCCTGACGGAACATGTTTCTTAATGCCATCCCAAATTAAAATACCGAGATGAGATAAACCATAGGTCAACAAAACTCATTATATCACAACAGTTCTGAACCAGAACCCAAATCTGCAACACTAAAAACCCCTTTTCTTAAGCTTCTGTGCTTCCAGGAATTTCTACGTCTTCTTACCTCTCTCTGGAATGCCCTCCCCGTTTCTTGTGTCCTAACTGTGTGCCCTCAACCCTTCCCTCCATCACCTCACTCCTCATTTGGCTGGTACCAACTCTTGGCTCCAAGACTCCCCTCAAACGTTTCTGCCTCTTAGAGACCTTTCCTGATCCTCCTTCCTAAATTAGGTTCTCTGGCGCTATACTATACAATATGGTAGTCCTAGCCCCAAGTAGCTATTTAAATTTAAATTTAATTTAATTAAAAATTAAGTTCCTCTTGTCACATTAGCCACATTTCAAGTATCTAGTAGCTATATATGTGGCTAGTAGCTACTATATAGGCTAGTGCAGACTTAGTGATTATTTCCATCACTGCAGAAAGGTCTATTGGACAGCACTGTTCTACATTGAAAAAAATGAATGAATGCTCACTCACTAACACCTTTATTCAATCATTCAGTCAACATTTATTGAACACCTTCTATGTGCCAAAGTGCTAGATGCAGTGGATACAGTGAATAAAGCTGATGCAGTGCCTGTCTAGGTTTGGGGACAGACCATAATCATGTACGACAAACAAGATTATTTCTGACGCTGGTAAACACTATGAAGAAATAAAACAGGATGATGTAGTAGAAAGTGTCAAGGGCAGAGAGGTTACTTTAGAGAGTCAGGGAAAGCTTCTCTGAAAGAGTGAAAGTGGAGCTGGAACTTCATTAATATAAAAGAGCTCGCCGTGTTTACACGCAGGGGAAGAGCAGTCCAGCTAGAGAGAACAGATGGCATGAAGGCGCAGAGGCAGGACTGTGCTCAGGATGTTCAAGGCTCGGGAAGGGCAGCAAGAAAAGGGAAGAGTGGTATGGAATGAGGCCAGAGAAGCAGGCAGAGGCTAGAACACATAAATGTAATGGGGAGATGTGGGTCAAGGAGTGACATGATCAGAATGAGTTAATTAAAGGACAGAATGTTGAAGAATGCCAAAAAAAAAATTGAGGAAAAAATTTCTAGTAAGTTTTCTCCAGGGTTTAAATAAATATCCAAGATAATCTTTTAATGTAATTGTCTACAGCACAGTTTCTATTACAGTATAACCAAGTATAGTCACTTATTCATTTACTTGACAAATATTAATTGAATGACTATTACATGCGAAGCCCTGTGTTAGGCACTGGGAAAATACGGTTCCTGCTCCATGGAGCTTCCACTGCAGGGGGAGAGACAGACATCAACAACAATTACTACAGTCAGTTATGGAGTTATAAAAGTGCTGTGTGCTGTAAAGGGAAATAAAGAGTGACAAGAACAAAAGGACAGTGGAGGCTTACCTGAGAAGGAGGTTGAAGCTAAGATCTACAAGGAGTGAATTTAGTAAAAGTGGTGGGGAGAAAGAGGAGAATATATTTCAGGCCGAGACACCTTTGTGTGAGAAGGATCCCAGGTGGAAAGAAAGTGGTGGATTCGAGGCCTACAGAAAGGTCAGTGCGGGTGGAGTCAAGAGCACAAGGGAAACTGTCCCAGACAAGCAACTAGCACGGGCAGTGGCCAGTCTAGGCAGGGCCTTGTGTGCCACAGTGAGGATTTGGCGGGGTTCAGTTCCTGAAAACAGTGGTGAGCATGGAAGGGATTTTAAGCAGGGACACATTTGTACCTTTGGGAGATCATCTTGGTTATAGAGGGGAGGATGGATTGGAGAGCAGCGAAAGCAGATGCAGGGAGAGGATTAGGATGTAGTGCAAGTAGCTCAGGTGAGAGATGGTGGCCTGGAGAGGAGAAAGAGAGGAGAGGATAGAACTGAGATATATTTAGGAGCCAGAACTACAGGACTGGAGAATAGACTGGGTGACTGGCAAGACATATGAATAAAGGGAGGGAAATGATGATGATGATGATGATGATGATGATGATGATGCACAACTTTCAGGCTTTTGCAGCTTGATAACTTGTTACTGTTAGATAAAATGTTTTTTAAAATACTTTTTAATTAAGTAAACTTTTTAATGAAGTATAATATATGCACAAAAGTGAACAAATCCTAAGTGTAGTGTGCAATGCATTGTCACAAATGGAACACCCCTTGTAAGCAGCATCCAGAGACCATTTGGCAGAAGTCCCAAGGGCCGCTTTGAACAATGGCAGAAGTCTCAAGGGCCCCTTTATGCCCAAGGCATGGAGATTTCACGCAAAGACATAACATGCCTTCAGGATGATTATTTTTTGCCTGTTTTCAAACTTTATATAAATGGACTTACATAGTATATCTGATTTTATATCTGGCTTCTTTGGCTCAAAAATCATGGTTGTGAGAATCATTCATGTTGCTGCAGGTAGCAAGAATTTGTTTATTCGTATTTCCATATACTATGTAGTATATGGGAAAAATCACAATTTATTTATCTATTCATAGAAATTTGAGCTATTTTCACTTTTGGGCAACTATGAATATGCAATTAAAAATACTCTTGTACATGTCTTTTGGTAAACATATGAATACATTTCAGTTAGGAAAGGAAGTGTGGGATCATGGGGGAACTTCTTTTAACACATTGTTGAACTAGTGAGAAATAAATAGAAATCCTTAGAGGTCAAAAATGAAGTGACAGCAGGAATCCAGAGATAAACAATGAGTACCCAACCCACCCAGCACTCTGAGACATCTGCCCACTTCAATAGTCCTTGAATTTCCATTTTGATGGCCATGCCGGGTGTGGTAACAGGAGATAAAGCCAGCCCAGGGCTGGTAGAATGATAGGACAGAGCTGCTCAAAGTGTGGTTTGCAGATCAATCTACAAACTGTTACCAGTCCACGTTGAGATAGGCACGAAATTTGAGATTAAGTGTTTAGAAACTTTTATAGTAGTTTTATGTTGTAGTAACATCCAAGCAGCATTCCATCTTTCCAGTAATTCATTCTGATTATATTTTATAAAAGTATCTACAAATGGATTGCAAATAGTTTGCGAAGCACTGTGATAGAAAATCCATATGCAGAGCTATGACCCATCCCCAAATACCTAGGCCCTCAATGCAAAGGTGAACTAGAAAAGAAATCCCTCATTTGTCTCAATCTTGACGTAGGGAAGTAATGGCAAAGGAGTTCTCTCACCAAAATTTGAAACCATAATCTGGCTCTCAAGCGTTTGTGACTCAAATTCACATTTCCGTTTGACTTGAAAAACCTCAAACCAGGAATTAATTTTAAAGTGGTCCTGAGTACAAGTGTTCCCAGGCACCTGGCAGCACCAAATTCAGATCATCTCTAGGATGAACAAAAAACAAAAAGTTTCTTTAAGTCAGGCTTCAAAGGATTACAACAGATGAAGATTCATAGAACATATGTTCACAACCCAAAATCACTAATACTGTGAGAAAGCAGAACCCAATAAATTAACAGAAACACTAGATAACCAGAATCAGACCCACAAAGACTATAGATGTGGGAATTATTAGCTCTACAATATAAGACGTGCATATTTAATAAATTTAGAAAACTAAAATATTTC
The DNA here is from genome assembly GCF_040939455.1 of Microcebus murinus. Taxonomy (NCBI): domain Eukaryota; kingdom Metazoa; phylum Chordata; class Mammalia; order Primates; family Cheirogaleidae; genus Microcebus; species Microcebus murinus. The sequence continues at coordinate 60,619,773 of NC_134112.1, forward strand.
AAAACTCTATCTAAAAATGAAGGACCATCAAGAATGGCAAGGCATTCTCAAAATGAAAAATATAATAACTAAAATGTAAAACTGCAAAGAAAAAGATATGAGCTTCTGATAATACAGAATATTTGATATACTGAGAGGCCTTCTTCCTGTAAAACAACTAGATCCAGCATAAAATAGAATATTCTTGTGTTATCAGGCTTATAGACAGTAAAGGAAATCACTGGAAGACAAGGAAATTCTAAAAAGGAAGCAACCATGAAAGAAATCCAGAACAGTGAGTATGAGCAGTGGATACATATGAATGTGTGTTCCCAATTATATGGAAACTCAATAAATAACAGCTGGCACTGCAGATCAGAAGAGGAAAACACAGACTTTTTGATAAATGTGATGAGACAATTGGTTATCTATATGGAAAATAACAAAATTGGACCTCCCCTTCCCAACTAAGGCCACAGGTTTAATAATCACAGGGCCTTTCACTTGCCTGAGTCTCCTCCAAGGTCCTGAGGGGTGGCTTGGGTTCACGTGGGCATGTTTCTGTGAAATTTGAAAAGTAAGATATTTTCAACATATTGACTAAGACACCATCCTTTTCTATTCTAACTCCTCCTGCATCACATTTCTGTTTGTGCAAACTGTCTTTTGAGAGGCTGTGACCATTTTTTTTTTTATGACTAAAGAAAAGTCAACTTGGAGATTCACTGCATTTGAGTTTAGTTGGATATTTTTATGTTTGCAGTTATTTTGTGTTTACTTAAGTTATTAAAAGAATGATCTCCAGAAAACTTCTACCTGGAGTCATGATATGTGGCTGTAGATTTGAGGTTACAACTTAAATCATGTCTTTTGGGTTCTAGCTCCAGAAATATGTAGAGGGGTAACAAGGCATGAAATGTATGAAGTCAGAAGCTAGTCTGTGGAAAATTCTTCCAATCCTAAGATATTTCATAATGTAAGTTCTCTTCTGTCAGAAAAACATGAAAGAATGCAGTGTTTACAATTATATTTTACAGCTATAATATAAAATTTACTTATATTTTGTTTATAATTCATTATATTTTATATGCCTAAAATATATAGTTTATTCAAATATAACTATAAATATTTAGTTATAGTTTATAGCTATATTATATTTTTCCTTCTTTGACAGGGTCTCCTGAAATGTAATTTAACTGAACCAGAATTCCTATATTTAAATGACACACACCTGTAGAACCACTACAAACAGCAAATACATCTGTAAGTGAAGTCTAATGTTTCATGATTCTCAATTAATTGAATCCCATATTTAGTGTAGCTGATGTGCTTTGCTTTGACCAGCTGCTGGTTCCAGACAAAATAGCACACAGAGTTGCCACCAATGCAGTGAAAGGGCTTGAAGAAATAAGTGTTCCAGTGTTAAATCTCCCAAACATATTCTTCAGTAGAACCACGTATATAGTATAAGTTATTTGACGATATTGCATTTGATTGCTCTTGGGATGCCTTAAGTTCAGATTGATTTTATGGTTTTTCATAATTGTTGCTTATACCAAAATTTAAATATTATAAGAAGTGATCTAAGGAATGACAAAAATGTAAACCCAAATGAAGATGAGGAAAAGCTTTGAAATTTCAAAAACTAGCTTATTGTGTAACAATGGAAACCAAAAATTCCAATGGTCAATATCATAATGACAAGGAAATTAATTAAAGTAGCCACGAAAATATAGATGATAAAAATAACAATAGGAGAAATAAAGAAAATTGTGTGAGTTAGTACCCTCCCAAGCAGGAAATAAAGATGAAAAGGAAGATGAACATAATAATAAATAAAAACACATGTATTTAATCAATAGAACAAGCATGAATGCCTGAAGCAGCTTCAATTTGTTAAATGTGTTGACTTGGATAAACACCAGGATCTTTCATTTGGTCCTATTAAGATATCTATAATTTCACTCAACACAATTTAATGAGAGACTTATGTAAAAAAAAAAAAAGTTTCAAAATTTTGATCCCATTAAGATTTATAGAGAATCAAAGAAATCATACAATAGACAACAGAACTTCCCAAAAAATATTTTGAAAATCAGGTTTTTAAATGGTCAAACCACTATCGATCCTGTCTGGTCTATTGTAAGGGTATAGGATGCTTTTATTGTTTTGTTTGTTATCTCTATTAACAAAACATCAAACAAGTTTACTCATATCAGCTAAATGTCAGACTGAAGAAATTTATTAAGAGTGCTCAAAATTTATGAAGACTTTTCAAGACACAAGCAGCCTATGACATATGAAAGTGTATTGAAGATTATGCAACCAAATGTAGGAAAAGAAGTATTATTAAAATGGATTAGGCAGCTAATGAATAAAAACATTATAATTTTTTTCTGGATTTTGTGATGTTTGTGGTGTTTGTTTTTAATTTTTTTTTTACTTTGTTGTAATTTTTTCTCATTCTTAAAATATTCTCAGCCAGCACTTTGGGAAGCTAAAGAGGGAGGATCACTTGAGGCCAGGAGTTCAAGAGCAGCCTGGGCAACATAGTGAGACCCTGTCTTTACAAAAAATTTAAAAAACTAGCCTGGCATGGTGGCACATGCTTGTCATTCTAGCTAATCCAAGGGCTGAAGGAGGAGGATCACCTGAGCCTAGGAGTTCAAGGATGTAGTGAGCTATGATCATGTCACTGCACACCAGCCTGGGTAGCAGAGTGAGACCCTAACTCAAAAATAAATAAATAACACAAAACCCAAAATAAAAAAATTCTCTTTTATATATAATTTATTATTTTTCTTAAAGAGGACCTCCAGATATATATAAGTCTCAAGTCCCACAAAGCCCGGAGCCACCATTATATCTGCTCTGCTGAGATATAATAGTCAGCCAGTGTCACAGGTGTGGTCTTAATGTTAACAAGCAGCACCAATTCTGACTAGTGGAGCTTCGTTCCCAATTGATTGTGCCCTTGCTGTATCAGTTTTTATGCATTTTTTAAATATTAAACTCTACTGTACCCAACAAAAAAATAAAGTTTTAAATGTGAAAAGCAAAACTTCAAAACTTTTAGAAGAAAACAGTGAGCCAAATGTCTTTCCCTCTCCTCCCCTGATCCACTCTCTACTTTTCTCCACCCTGAACTACACCTAAGATGCTGACCTATGCAGATGGCACCAAAAGAGAACCTGTGGCCTCTGTTTCCGGTGCAAAGTTTGGCCAATAGAGAGACCTGTGGTAGATCAAAGGGAGGAGGAGAATGAGGTCAGGTCTGGGATTAGGGTGGGGTGAGTGAGGCACTGCTCTTTGAATTTGCCTTTCTATATTCTAGCTACTCTCATCTTCTGGAACTCTATTCAGATGTAAACTCTACTTGCTCAATCACTTTTCCATATCTTTTAATCCCTCTGTTATATTTTCTGTCTGTTCATCCCTCTGTGCCCCAATTGAGAGAATTTCTTCAGATCTGTCTTCCAGTTCATTAATTTTCTTTTCACTGTGTCTAAGGTGCCATTTAACCTATCTATTAGGTTCTTATTTTTAATTTTTATTATGTAGTATTTTATATCCATTGAAGGAAAGTCAGAGATACAAGAAATTGGGAGCAAAATAATTGTAATAATAATTAATAATAATAGCAATGAATAAATGTTAAATATATCAGAAATAAAAAAGTTGTGGGATACATACATATATTACACTGCAGAAGACTGCCCACTGAGGGGCAGGAGTGGCAGATGAAATCAAACTGTGCTCCACCTGCCAATCCCAGAGAAGATAATAGGAGAACAGAAAATTATGGGCCAATCTCAATCACTCATGTACAAAGATTCACAAATCCTATACAAATCTATTAGTAAACTGAATCCAGCAAAATGTGAAAAAGACAATACAGGATGACAATGTTAAGTTCATTGCATGAATAAAGGAGTAATTTAACATTAGAAAAGTTTTATGATTCACTGTATTAACAAAGGAAACAAAATTTTAAATAATTTCAACAGATACAGGAATTCAGCACAAGTGATCCTCCTGTCTCAGCCTCCCAAGTAGCTGGGACTACAGGCATGTACCACCGTGCCTGGCTTTATCTTTTTTGGTAGAGATGGGGTCTTGTTATGTTGCCTAGGCCTGGTCTCGGAACTTCTGGCCTCAAGAGATCCTCCTGCCTCAGCCTCCCAAAGTGCTAGGATTACAGGTGTGAGCCACCACACTATTTTAAGATCTCTGTATCAACCATTGTATAACATGGAAATATTGTAGTTTCTATTTGTGACAAAGTTACATATTACTATAGTCAATTGCCTACTTTATAATTAAAGGAAATGCTACATTTCAGTTAAATTAATAGTGAAAATCCTATTTCATAAATTTCCCCCACTCCTGCCAGGATCTCAACCTAAGAACTTGAACAGAATACTATATTGTATGAATGAAGCGAATGAAGAAGAGTTGCTCATTTCAACATGAATGAATCTCACAAACGTAATGTTTAACTTAGAAAGCAAGCTGGAAAATAAGATATATACTATTACATCACTTACATAAAGTTTAGATACAGGCTAAATAACACTATCTGTTGTTTAGGCATTTGGACATATATAATGAAGTATAAAGAAATGCATGGGAATGATAAACAACAAATTCAGGATAGTAATTACCTCTAGAAGGGAGAGAGAGGTATTTGTCTACAGAGGGATTCTTTACTTAAAATGATATATTTTTCAAACAGACTGGTAGGTTCTTAGGTGTTTGTTATATTGTTATATTATTTAATGCATGTTTATGTTTTTTTATATATGTGAAATATTGCATAATAATTTTTTTAAATGAATTAACCCTTTAAAAGCATGTAATTATAGAAAAATTATAGCCTATACTTAAAAATTAATTATAATATTCAAGATATTAATGCCCCAAATATGACTAAAATGATATACTCAAAATCATGGAATTAAAAAATGAAAAGTGAAAATATAGCAACTTCTTTTCAGATGAGTTGGATTATTTCCAAGGTAATTTGTGTAATTTTTGCAGCTACCTTCAAAATGCTTTTAAAGATATTTAAATATTTATTCTCTTTACAACTTCTTTTACTTTGCTATTATTTGAACTCTCTTGACTTTTCCCAGACATCTTTTCCAGGTAATTTTTAATTTCACCACAGTATTATTTATAGATTGGAGTTGACAGAACTTCTTGATTGTACCTGGTGGAGACCTTAATTCAAATTAGTGTAATCAAAACAAGTTATTTGTTGATTAGAATAACTGAAAAGTCCAGATGAATTTCTAGGTTCTGGCCCAGCTGAAATGTCCTGGAAGAGAGTAGCCAGGACTCTCTTCTTCTCTTGGCACTTGCTCTTTCCTGTAGTGACATCACTCTGAGGCAGGCTCTGTTGGCATGCTAGACCTTGGCAAGCCCAGGCATATTTAATTATTAGAGGAATGAGTCTCATTGGACTGGCTGAGAGCCAGATGCTAATCCTAGCACCAGTCACAGAGATGGAAATGCTGATTGGCCCAGTCTGGGGCATGTCTCCTAGAGCCAAGAGTAAGTGCAGAGTCAGGCCCACCAAATCTACATGGACCATGAGGGAGGAAGGTGTGGGTCAACAAAAGAAGGGAAAGTAAATGCTGAGCAGAACAAACAACAAATTTCCACTGCATCAACTGAGGATTCAAATGTTTTCCATGGCCTAGAAGTGGAGGTTCAGTCCTGTGTCATACTGTTCTCTAGTAACTGCAGGATGTATGACAATATATCTGAATGTGTTCTTCTGTTTAATAATGAGTGTTGATCAAGGCTGGATTTCAGAAGTAGTATTCATGGTAAGATGAATTTTAACTTCATCAAGACAAGCCTGGACCTATGTGAAATAGAGGCCAGGACTCCCACATTCTATACAACTTAATAGAGTTAATGGTGTTTCCTACTTGGTCCTCAGCTTGTACTTTCATGATAAAGTCTTACATGAATAATGTATACTTCTGTAAAGCTTTCCAGTAAAGTTAAATAAAGAAGAAGGATTTGTTTAATATTGTTGGATTCGATGCTGTATACTGACATAATGGGAAAATTATTCAGGAACATTTTATTCTTATGAAAATACTGCCCACATTATCAATGCCTTAGCATACCTGGGCTTATAAAAACTACAATCCATACTCTTTGAGCACATGACCTTGTCAATGACTTTTCACCACACACACAAAAAAAATTCGATTGCTATTAGCAGTGCTCAGAGAGTAAGTTTTCTATAGCAGACAAGGATAAAATTGTAAATATCTACCCACTTTCTTTTTTCACAGTATTCAAAGAAATTTTCTCAGAAGTTTCTCTATGTATGAACATCCCTCCCTTTGAAACAGGTAGCCAGAATTCTGCTTACGAGGGGTTAGACTGGAGGAGATTAATAAATATTGATTCATTACATATTATTCACCTATTGTATGCCAAGTACCATGCTAGGCTCTGAGGACATAAAAGTAAAGAGAGATGGTCTATGCTCTCAAAGAGTTTATAATTTAATTGGAGCAACTACAAATAGGTAATTATAATATAGTGTGGTAGTTACCTTGATAAAATATATTTGTTTCTTAGAATTGAGGGTGAGCAAGAAAAATAATGGGATGGGTGGCAGAGGTATTAGGAAATACTTTGTTGGGGAATAAATATCTTATAGGAGACTTGAGCTAAGTCTTAAGGACAAGTAGACATTATCCAGGTACCAGGGGGTGAGGTCGGAATGGAAAGGGTAACCTGGGCAGAGTAAACAGAGAAATGAGCAATCATAGTGTGTTCAGCTAACTAAAAATAGGCTTAAGTAGCTAAAGATGCAGGCCCTTCCTGGTAGGCCTGGAGAAAGGTACCTACTAAAAAGTATCTGTCACATACCCACTGAGATTTTATTCATGTAATTGTAATTAATTCTTTCTTAAAAGCATTTTAATAGGTTACTGTTCTTGGGGATGGTTACCAAAGAGGTTAGTCATCCACATCTTAGTGTGAGGTAGTTTAATCAGTTTGCTACCCTAATATTTGGTCTAGATTAGGAGTCAGCAAACTTTTCCTATAAAAGGCAAGTTGTAAATATTTTTGTCTTTGCAAGCTGTCTTAGTCCATTTTGCACGGCTATAAATATAATACCTGAGACTGAGTAATTTATAAAAAACAGAAACTTATTTCTGCCAGTTCTGGGGGCTGGGAAGTCCAAGAACAAGGCACTAGCATCTGATATCTGATGACGACCCAGTTTCTGCTTCAAAGATGGCACCTTGAACACTACACTCTCCAGAGGGAACACTTTTCCTCACATGGAAGAAGAGGAGAAGAGAGCAAACTCACTCCTGCAAGCCATTTTTAGCCTTTAAGCACCTCTATTCATGAGGGCAGAACCCTCATTAATGATCTAAATACTTCCCACTAGGCCTCACCTTCCAACACTATTGCATTGGGGATTTAACTTCCAAAACATGAATTTGAAGGGGACAAACACATTCAAACCATTACACAAGCCACAAAATGTTTGTTGCAAATACTCAACAGGTACATCATGAAAATAGCCATAGACAATATATAAGTGAGCAGGTGCGGTTGTGTTATTATATAACTTGAATTATTAAAACAGGAGACTTCTTCAAGGTCTCTACTAAGATGTAGAGCTGTGAATTGAACCAAAGTGTTTGGATTCCTAAAATAGTGCCCCTTCCTAGCCATGCTGCCCAATAACAAACCCCTAACTTTGAATGTCTGCCTGGGCAGCACTTTCCCTCATTTTCCCCCCTGAGGCCATATAAGAAGCTCTTCTTCCCTTTGGAAAAAGGTGCTGAATAGAGGAGAAAAACCCTGCCCATCCCTACTTGATTCATCCCCTGCCCTGGAGAGGCAGGAGGTAGGAATCTTAAATAGCTAAGCAGTTTTTCTTGTTTCAAGGGTACACCTCCCTTCCAAGTTCACATTGTAAAGCACCAGACTTCCTCCTCACCAGCCTGGCCTATGCATGGCACACAGATGTGCATGAAAGTAATTTTGGTGATGTGCAGGTTACTGGGGACACAACATTCCAATTCTGAACTTATTTCCCCTCCTCTCCCACCCACTTCCAAAGATGGTAAATCACAGTTAGGGTTTAAGCCTAGAAATAAAGGCCTACTTAACACATTGCATAGCTGAAATATAGCACTATCCCACTGCTAAAAATTCTCTCATGTTTAGTAAATGTTGAGTCTTGGACCATGAAATTCACTCTGAAAGGAGATAAAAATATTCAAGAACTAGGAATTCCAAGACTTCTGGAGGCAAAAAATAATAAAACTGGCTACCTTTAATAATTTATTTCTCTCATTCTTTACCCTTACTTGAATTTGAGAAAGTCTTCAAGGCTTGGAGGGAACTTGTTCATTCCATACACTTTATTTCTATGAATTCCCTTTTTGTGCACTCCCTATGTCAGAAACACACAATAATGCGACCATTACTTGCCAGTTGCATGAACTTTGATCTCAAATGGGTCATGGGCCAGTTGCAAAACAAAGCACTAAATGTGAAATGATAAGTAACTTCCATGCCTATGATATTACGAGATTTTATTTTTCGCATGGTAGACACAATGGCATATTTTTTTCTTTATTTTTCAATTAATGACAACCATGTGGACATTGAAGTCAGGGACAAGTCTAATAATTCTGTTAAAGACATAAACTGTTCAGCATTACACTTTGAATATAATATCTTTTATTCCTAATATTTAAATGAAAACTTCCTTGTTCATTAATTGTAAAGGATTTCATAAGAGAAAGACGATGTCAAAGTTTGTCTTATGATTGAAAAATCTAGCACTTTAAAGTTATAAAACTGGTCACCGTCAAGACATAGTTACACACGTTTGCTGCTGATGCAACAGGTACTAATGCAGAAAGTAATATAATGACTTTAGAAGCTTCAACTTTACCAAATTCTCTATGATTTATATAATTCATACAGGAAGTGCTATCACAAGTTTTACATTAGAATGCTAGAAAAGGTGTTTATAACAAGACTAGTACTATAGCTTCAATATTAAGATATATAAATGAATTTTGACCCATGATTGAAAGTACTCAAATCCAGCTGGGCATTAGATTTTTGTATTGTAACCAGTTATCTCTAATAAAACCCCTAGTCCTTTTACATGCACTGCTAACCCTTAGTGGTTATGATTATTCTAAAGGGATTGTGAGTTTTGTTTTATGAGTACCCACAAATATAGAATCAAATAATATAGTCCTGACCCAATTTATAAGTCTCATAACTATAAGTTATATGCTCACTTTTTAAAACTGGCAGTTATAATCATTTTTAAAATATAATTTTATGAATTATATAAATGATACAAATATAAATTATAGTCTGAATAAATTAAGGCCCTTAAAATTATTACCAATACCATTATTTTGCACTACTATATGCAGCATAAGCAGCAAATGTTTCTACCATGTCTTAGGAGTGACCAGTTTTATAAGTCTTAAAGTGTTAGATTTCTCAAGCATAAAGCAGATTTTGTTAATGGTTTTTTAAAATTAAATTCTTTTTAGTTCGTGACCAGACTAAGCAAAAGCAAGACCCCGGTCTCTACTAAAAGTAGAATAATTAGCTGGGTGCGGTGGTACACAACTGTAGCTCCAGCTACTCAAGAGGCTGAGACAGGAGGATCACTTGAGTCCAGGAGTTTGAGGCTGCAGTGAGCTGTGATGATGCCACTGCACTCTACCCAGGGCAACAGAGCAAAAATCTGTCTCAAAAAATAAAATAAAATAAAATTATTTTTAATAAGACTCATAAAATTATTTATGGCATTGCTCCTCTGTTCAGATAAAATTGCTAGTTTAGTTCACAAACCTACTGCCCACAAGGTAAGTTCACAACTTTTAAATTTTACTTATAAATGTTTATTCTAGATAGACTTTATCTGAAGTGTTCTTCAAACACTGATGATCATAAAAATCTCCTCCTTCCATATTATAACAATTTATAACTTACTTCAAGGTACAAAAAATAATGTAAACTGTTAACTACTTGCCTATTCGATGGAGGTAGAAATCAAGTCAAAGGGATTTATAATTGTATTCTCTGTTCAGTATGATTAATTTTACACCTTTGGCGTGTCATAGGCTGAGAAAGCTGACAAAGAGGCTACATTTTATTTTCTTATAATACATGGCTCTCACATATTGCACCAAAATGCTCCCAGATTTAAATATCCATATATTTGAGATTGATCATCGAATGTGATTTACGTAATGTAACAGTTGATTTCCTACTCTCCTTTCATGAAAATACCGTCTAGCCACTCTGCTTCATTTTGCAGAAGCCCCTGCAGTGGGAGTCACGTTTCTTCCGAGAGCCATTTAAAGTGCCTGAGAAAAAATAAATAAAATAAAGTGCCTGAGAGAGGGTTTTCTCCAATAGAGCGGCTCAGAGGCTCCACAGGAGGAGAGGTGAGAATCCTTCCCAGTCAGAAGGCCCAGGGTGTCCCACAGTGAGGACACCACACCCCTCCGTCTGAGGGACCCACGCTCTCTGACCTGGGCGGATGAGCTGACTCACACCCAGGGGTGACAGAAGCCGGTGAGTGATGTGAGGTCAAGAGCCTTGCTTTGCTGATGCAAAACCCTAAACTTTGTAAGTCAATAAGCAGCACTTTCTGGGAACTCAGTTGTGGGTTTCTGCTAAAGCCCTTCTCTCTGATTCTGTTAATCATTGAGCTCTCTTTTTCTGAATTTGAGAATGAGTCATGGCTTTAACTCTAGGGAGGCCTGATAAAGGCCCAGCATCAGGGAGGCCTGATAAAGGGCATGGCCTGCCCTGTGATTTTCAGGTCAAAGGAAAAGAAAAAAGGAGAGGAAAATGACAACTGCCAACTTAAGAGAGGCCTGTGAAGAGCGTTACTATTGAAAAATAATGTTGACCTCAAACTGACCTTCAGTGCAACAGTGCTCCTGCTCAAGGACAAACTGAGCCTAGGCTAAGGTCTAACATGTTAGAAGTAAGATAGGACTTCTTTTATCTTCCACATTTTGAGTTTTACTAGTATTTTATATCAATGGCTAATTTTGATTAGAACAACTATTGTCCTGATCTACATATAAACTGGTACACTGAAGTTTAAAGTGAATATGTGTAAATGATTCTCTAAGAAAGAAAATCAAATATAAATCCTCAAAGATTTTGAAGGCCCTGGTTTAGTGATTGCATCACCCAGTACTTACTATTATTGATATGACAGCGCATGATTTCTTGACTTGGAGCTATGTATTTTGTTACAGTCATTGTATGCATCTAATTGCTAGTATTCTTTGGATAGCTTGAAGCCAAAATGCTGAGTTTTCTTCTTGGCCAAATTAGATACAAACAGGGAAATCTGAACTTAGGGAAGAAGAAAGTCACATTTCAGAGATTCAATAATCATAATGATCTTCCTTATTATCCAGCAGATGAAATTTTCAGAGCTCAAATGAGAATGGAATATGTTAAATTAGGTCAATGTGTGGTTTTTATGGCCAGATATGTTGTTTGATTTAATTACTAAATTTAAAAAAACCACCCAAAGTTAAAGTTCAGAAGCTGAGGAAGCCCTGTGTTCACAGGAAATCCTATATGCTGCCCCCAATTCCCGGTGAGTGGTCCATTGCTGCTGAAATTTATCTGATGAATCACTTGTTATTAAATGTTAAACTATTAAACTAGGGTCAGGGAAACAAAAACACAAAAAGTGTTTAGTAGATGACTTAGCAGTCCAACAGTCTAATTTTAGTACAGGTTCAGGACATAATTTTACATTTTCATAGCATTCTGTAACAGAGAAAGCATCTGCATGCACAAGCACTCATTTTATTTAATCCTTGCAATAAAGTCCTGGGACTATTACCATTTTATTCTATAGATGCAGATGGTAGAGGCTCGGTAAGTTTAAGAGTACTCAGTAGAGATTCCTTCATTCAAATAATTATTGGTTGGGTGCCCACAATGTGCCAGGGACAGCTACTAAATAGCCAAAACTTGAACCCAGATGTAATAACTAAATCTATTGTCAAAAACATGGTTTCAGTATCTTTCTCAATACAGAGAGGCAGGTAACAGCTTCTAATCTATTAGGGTTGCCACATCAGTTGAAATCTCTTTGCCATCCAGCACTGTGCCAAGCTACCTTTGACAATCTGACAGCTAGGAAGCAATGACTTTATCTAACCTGCGAAGTACCAATTATAGGTGAAACTGCGAGAGAGAGCTGAGATGCATCTGTCCTCTCCCCTCTCTGCGGATTGCTTCCCTCTGCCTCTGTCTCACCTTTTTCCTTTTTCACTTCAATTAACTCCTTTTTGAAAAGCAATCTGAAACAAAAGCAGGTTCTTTCAAAAAAGGAAAAAAAAAGATAAGCCTGATTAAGAGAAAGAAAGCAAAATACACATGTTTTAAAAAGAGAGATTTAACTAAAGATAGAGGAGAGATTATAGAAATTGTTGAGGAAATACATGCAATTCTGTGGAAATAAAATTGAAAATATAGAGGGAAATGGTAATTTTTCCCACAAAATATAAATTACCAAAAGTTAGCCTAAGAAAAAAATGAAAACCTAAAGAGACAAATAATCATAAACTATAACTAAAGATATACCTTTAAGAAAAGGTATAGGCCCAGGTTTTACAGATATATCTAGTCCTAAAAAACTGATCATTCATGTTACTTAATGTACTCCAGCTTATAGAAAATATATTAATTTCCATGTTCAGCAGCCAGCAATACCTTATTAATAAAACCCAATAGATTGTACAAATAAAGTTATAAATTTGTTTGCTTATAAGCATAGATGCAAAATTTTAAATAAAATATCATCATTCTAATCCAGCAGTAAGTGAACTCAAAGAAACAGTTTGAGTTTATCCTAAGTATGCAAGAGTACTTTAATGTTAAAGAGTCTTTCAAGATAATTCATTGCACCAACAAATTGAGTATGAAAATGAATATTGTTATGATTGTCACTATACAAAATGGAATTTATAAAAATTCATTATCCATTTCTGATTTTTAAAAACCTTCAAATAAAATAGAAATGGAGGGAAAATGTGATAGAGACTATTTGTCACAAACCAAATTAAAAGCCAATGTGGGCCGGGCGCGGTGGCTCATGCCTGTAATCCTAGCACTCTGGGAGGCCGAGGCGGGCAGATTGCTCCAGGTCGGGAGTTCAAAACCAGCCTGAGCAAGAGCGAGACCCCGTCTCTACTATAAATAGAAAGAAATTAATTGGCCAACTAATATATATACAAAAAAAATTAGCTGGGCATGGTGGCACATGCCTGTAATCCCAGCTACTCGGGAGGCTGAGGCAGTAGGATTGCTTGAGCCCAGGAGATTGAGGTTGCTGTGAGCTAGGCTGATGCCACGGCACTCACTCTAGCCTGGACAACAAAGCGAGACTGTGTCTCAAAAAAAAAAAAAAAAAAAAAAAAGCCAATGTGAAACTAAACAATAAAATGCTAAAATCATTTCTATAAAAATCAGGAACAAGGCAGAAGGCCCACATCAACATTATCATTCAATATCACTTTAGAGTTAGTGCACTAAATAAGAAAATGAAATAATTCATAAAAATATTCAAAAATGTTGGAAAATAATAAACAAAATTATTCTTATTTTTAGGATATGATTATAGACATAGAAACCCCAAGAGACTAGTTTAATAAATTCATGGTATAAAAAATGAATGGATTTTAAGTAATATATAAAAATATTTAGTTTACTTTTTTTTTTTCTGAAACAAGATCTCACTATGTTTCCCAGGCTAGAGTGCAGTGACACAATCATAGCTCACTACAACCTCAAACTCCTGGCTCCAAGTGATCCTTCCATCTTGGCCTCCCAACGTGCTAGGATAACAGGCATGAACCACCATGGTCCACCTAATTTCTATTTATATTAGCACCAACTAATAGAATAGCATAGCATAGCATATTAATAACCAATAGAAATAGAAGTGTCGGCTGGGCACGGTGGCTCACGCCTGTAATCCTAGCACTCTGGGAGGCCGAAGCGGGCAGATTGCTCCAGGTCAGGAGTTCAAAACCAGCCTGAACAAGAGCGAGACCCCATCTCTACTATAAATAGAAAGAAATTAATTGGCCAACTAATACATATAGAAAAAATTAGCTGGGCATGGTGGCACATGTCTGTAGTCCCAGCTACTTGGGAGGCTGAGGCATTAGGATTGCTTGAGCCCAGGAGTTTGAGGTTGCTGAGAGCTAGGCTGATGCCATGGCACTCATTCTAGCCTGGGCAACAAAGTGAGACTCTGTCTCAAAAAAAAAAAAAGAAAGAAATAGAAGTGTCATCACAATAGCAATAGTTATGACAAAATATACATGAAGAAAAATATAATATAGTACTCAATAACATAAATCAGGACTTGAACAAATTGAGTGATATACTCTGATCGTGAATGAGGATCTTTAATATCATAAAATATTACCCTTCCAAAGTTAATATGTAAATTTAATTCAATTCAAATATACATATTTTGGAGCAGAGTAACATTTTAAAGGTCAGTGGAAAGCTTTTGAGAATAGCCAAGAAGACTAAAATAAAAATCTTGATATGGGACTAGCCTTATCAGATATTAAGACTATGACAATGCTACCATCATAAAAACAAAAATAGTAGGAATAGACAATAAAATAGTGGAACAAATAGAGAGTGAAAGAAAAACCAAGTATATATATGATAAATAACAAGGGAAAGTGAGTTTTATTTAATACATTATAATGCAAATATAGTAGGCTATTCATGTAGAAAAAAACCTGAAGTTCATTCCCTACCTTAGTATTTGTAAAGAAATAAATTATATATGGACTTAAATTTGTTTTTTTCTTTTGAGACAGGGTTTCACTCTGTCACCCAGATTAGAGTGCAGTGGCGTCATCATAATTCACTGCAACCTCAAACTGCAGAGCTCAAGCCATCCTCCTACCTCTGCCTCCCAAGTAGCTGGGACTACAGGTGTGCACCATCATGCCCAGCTAATATTTTTTATTTTTTGTAGAGATGGGAGTCTCACTCTTGTGCAGGTCGGTCTCAAATTCCTGATCTGAAACAGTCCTCCTTGCCTTGGCCTCCGAAAGTGATAGGATTACAGGCATGAGCTAGTGCACCCGGCCTGGACTTAAATTTAAAAGAAAAAAAAGTTATTATTTTGCATAGTCATGGAACAGAGGAAATCTTTATAAGCAATTCAAGAAAACTCAGGAGTCATTAGGTAAACTAATAAACATAGATTCTATGTAACAATTTAAAATGCTTTTAGAGTAAAATATATTATAGAAATAATACTAGCAAACAAAAAAATATTGGATTTCTCTGTATCAGATGCTATTTTACATGTTTTACATTTATTGATTCATTTAATCCTCATCCCATTCTATGCAATAGGTAGTATTTTCATCCCTATGTTTCAGATGATAAATCTATATCCTCAAGTCACACATCAATAAATAATAAACCTGGAATTTGAATCTAAACAATCTGGCACCAGAAACTGAGTTGCCTCTGACATCATTCATTGACTGGGAAAATATATTTGCAACATATATGAACACCAATTATAACCACCAACATACAATGAACTCTATAAATTAATAATAATGAAAGACAAACAACCAATAGAAACATTGACAAAAGATATGAATGGCTAATTCACAAAAGAGGAAATTCAACTGTCCAATAATCATTAAAAAATAATTCCCCCCACTGTGCAAATACAAATAAAAGCAGTAGGAAAATTACAAAGAATGACAAAATCCAGTGCTGTCAAGGATGTGGGGAAACAGTCATATTCAGTATGCTAGTAGAAATTTGAGGCTGAATGGCCACTCTTGAAATCTGGCCATATTGCTGAAAATGCAATATACATATACCTTTTTACTTAGAAATCTCACTTTTGGGAATCCATCTTACTGAATTAAAAACAGGATAATGTAAGACTATGGTATATAAGGAGTATTATGTAGCAGTTAAAAAGACAAGAGTAAGATTTATATCTTTTTTTTTTTTAAAGAGATGAGGTTGTGCTCTGTCTCCCAGGCTGGGGTACAGTGGCACAATCATAGCCACTATAGCTTCCAACTCCTGGGCTCAAGTGATCCTCCCATCTCAGGCTTCTGAGTAGCTAGGAATATAGGCATGCACCACCACATCCAGTTAATTTTTTTTTGTAGATATGGGGTCTCACTATGTTGCCCTGGCTGATCTCGAACTCCTAACCTCAAGAAATCTTCCTTCCTTGGCCTCCCAAAGCACTGGGATTACAGGAGTGAGCCACTGCACCTGGCCAATGAGTGTCTCTCTTTTTTTTAAGGGAGTCCATGTATGATTTAGCAAGACAATTACCAAATGATGTGTAGCATATCCTCCCAATTTTAAAAATCAGAAAAATATATTATTTGTTTGTTATTGGAGCATTGAGAAATGCTACTAATATCATTCATATTGGTTTTTCCTGGGAATGAAATAAAAAAAGGAGAGTATAGAGGAAAAGACTATTAGTCTTTCCCAGATAGGTAGATGTTGATTGATTGGTAGATAGACAAATGGTAGATAGATATAGATTGTCCAACTTGAAAAAAAAATAATCTGAAAGTAAATGCTTATATATACAAAGAAAATTTCTGGAAGATACACAAGAATGGAGTGTAATCTGAATATGAGTAAGGAAATTAAACTTTTTATTTTATTTTGTATTGTTTGAATTTGTGTTTTGAACAGGGAACATGTATTCATTTTTTAAAATCTGGTAAACTAATCCCAATGATTGAGTAGCTTAATGTCACCCTTTCAAGGACTATTTACATTTTAATGAATGATTCTGAACTTTTTATCTGGAAAGAAGGAGCCTATTTCAAATAGATCATCAGGGCCAGTTAGAAAGGGACTTCTCAAAACATAACCATATAGACCCATTAACTTGGTCTCCTACTCAAAACTGCTTTCATATATTTCCCATCTCATATATACTACAGCTTCAGTTCTTAAACTTAAAAGTTTTGCTGTCAGGATTTCAGGGAAAATGCGAAGGACACATTTGGTATTGGGATAATAATCCATGAAATGTGGGGGAAAGAGGTTGGTAAACATATCATGTATGTCTATTAACACTGTTCATACCACCTCACTGCATGTCCTTTTTTGTATCAAGCTGATTCACAGATCAGAAAGAACCATGAACCAGTATCAAGGAAACTTAAAGTTGGTGATTGCCTTATACAAGGATACCATGGAAAGCCATTTATAGCTGTCTAGCTTTATGTTGCCAACAGAAGATAGACCTTGATCACGTAAAGCAACAGATGGTAATATTGAGAGAATAAATATTCTGCCATTATTCCTATAGCCCAGTCTAGCAGGCAGAAATCACAATAATTAATAAGAGAAGAAATCATTTACTTACGTAAGTCAAGGCTATAATATCTGAACTGGTTGGATGTGAGGGAGCACAAAGAAACACCTAAAAGTTATTTATTATTTAATGGTTCTTAAGTTCAGTTTTTCCCTTTACATTGTCTTAATAAATCACACATGAAATAATATAGTTGGAGGAAAAAATTAAATGAAATGACAGTTGAATGTCAGGTTGAGTAGAGAATTTTAATCGGAGAGTAATCATCCTTATGGATATGGATGAAGCTTGTAAGTGAAATTATCACTTCCTTTTTCTCTCCCATCTCAACTCCTAACATGAAGTGATAATTGCTTTAAAAGTGAAATAGCTCTGGATACACTGATAGGTATTTTTTTCCCAAGGACTATAAGTAGCAAACTTCAACACTTGATGAATCATGTTATTTCTCATCTCACTTAACAAATTATAATAGGCAGCAAAAAATCTCCTACAGGGTATTCATTTATCTCAGTACAAAATGTTTGAGGTTGAAATCTGGCCTTAGAAAATGGAGCAGAAAGATCAGGAAATGGAAAATATATAACCATCATCATGAATAATATTCTGTTCTTCTGAACCTGAATCATAGCATTTTCACCCTAAATGTCTATATTTCCTTCTCAAGAAAAAGAAATCATCAAAAATTTAGAAATATAAATAAAAAATAGACAAATAGAGTCTCCTAAATGAACTCATTGTGAGAAGAGTTTTTAAAAAAAAACATGAAAAAAATATACTACATCAGGGCTTTTTACAGAAATGGAATAAACACTTGCAACATTCATAGAATGGACAGAAGATAATTGTGGTCAATTATATTATACTCCTACTCCTGAGAAAATATCTCACAGTCCAGGAAATGAGTTCTGAGATCCTTCCTGTGTGTGGTAATATGTCCCAGGGAGCTTTATTGTCTGTTAAATTCCCTACTTTCACACAGTCTAAGAGTGGACATGAATTTTTATTGATTTTTATGTACCGTACCTTCTATTCTAAAATGGATTTAAGATACCTTAAAAAGACACATAAAGTTCAACAAAACTCATAAATTAAAAGTGTGAGCACAGAAAAGAAAAATATAAATAGGAACATAAATGGATCTAAGAGTAAGGCAAAAAAAAGATACATTATAATAACCCCACTCTTGGTATTGGTGGGCCACAGATTTGGTGCTAAGCTTTGTAGCAGTGACAGAGAAAAGGAAGACACCAAACTCTATTCTTGTAAAAGAAAAAAATCCCAGTGGATCTGGAATGTTGGATTAAATTACTCAATCTGTAATAGAAGTAAAAATATAGTAGTAGTTAGAGTAGATCTAACTGAGTGCTTACTATAACTCCAGGTATTTTTCTGAATACATTACATATATTAAATAATTTAATCCTCACAAAATCTAATTAAATAGGTAATACTATTATCTCCTTTTGATGAATTAGGAAACTAGGTAACAAAAAGATATGTAACTTGCCCAAGATCATGTACCTAGTAAGAGATAAAGCTGAGATGTTATTTAATGTATGCTTAGATAAACAAGAGTTTATTTATAAACTCTATACCTTTTATATATTCTATACCTTTTATATAAACTCTAGACCTTTTATATAAATATATTATATATTTATAGCTTTCATATATTCACCTGTATGAAATGAATTTGACTAAATATAAACAAAGCTACAGAAACAAGCCAAGATAATTTTATATGATAAATGTTTGAAACTAATTCCTGCTTGCAACCTCAGTATGGAACTGAGTACTAAGATGAAAGTTCATTTGAGTTTGGCATGCTGCAATTTGATGACTCAATTCTCCCTCCATTTTTCTCTAATTAGACTACTGAGACGCCTAGTTCATATGGCCTGTTGAGATACCGTTTGGCCTTCCTTTGGTGAGAAGACATCCTCAATGTATCAAGCCCACCAGTGCTCTTTCTTCATTACCTGGCAACAATTCAAGCAGTATCGCATGGCATCAACTCTGTTGGAAGCACAAACATGAGCTCAGGCAGTGAAACTGTGGGCCGGTTTTAATATTAAGATACAAATGTTCCAAAATACACTTATATTAATTCATTTTCTAGAATGTCATTTAAATAAAAACACAAAATTTAAGTATCCTTGTAAGTAATTCTCTAGTCCCCTTTTGGGGGAAACACTTTCTTTGGAGAAACATACCTCACAATGTTCTTCATTTTAGAAATAAATAAATTGCTCAAGTATTACTAATCTTCATACTAGGTGACAGTTATTTCTCATGGGCAGGGACAATATAAAGAGGACAGTGCAGAATTATCAATTTTTTGTTTTGTTTTTTCTATTTTTTTTTTTTTGCAGATTTATTAATCTATCCACCCATCCATGATCCATGTTTGAACTTGGGGTGTACAGATTTTTTATTTCAGCATATTATGGGGGTGTAAATTTTAAGGTTGTGTATAATGCCCTTGCCCCCCTCCCCCCTCAAGTCTGAGCTTCAAGCATGACCATCCCCCAGACGGTGCACATCTCACTCGTTATGTATGTATATACCCGCCCCCCTCCTCCACCCTCCCACCTGCCCAATACCCGATAAATGTAATTTCTATGTGTCCACTTAGGTGCTGATCAGTTAATACCAATTTGCTGGTGAGTATATGTGGTACTTGTTTTTCCATTCTTGGCATGACAATGCAGAATTATTAATAAATTAATGATGGCTTGGGCAATTCTCCTATGAAAAAAGACAAGCATTTAAAAATAGAATGATGACATCACACCAACAGGCAGCTCAGTAAAAATAACCCCGATGATCTGGTTTTATTTGAGGTTATATTTTTAATTTTTAATTATTATGGGTATCTAATAGTTGCATATAGTTATAGGGTACATGTGATATTTTGATACTGGAATACAACGTGTAACAATCAAATCATAACTGGGGTATCCATCACCTCAGACATTTATCATTTCTTTGTGTTAGGAGCATTCTAATTCCACTCTTATAGTTATTTTATTGTATATCATAACATTGATTATAGTTACTTTGCTGTGCTATCAAGTATAGTTCATTCTATTTACCTATATTTTCACACCCATTAACCATCCCTACACTATGTCCCCCTCCCCGCTACTCTTCCCAGCCTCTGGAACTTCCATACTGTTGTCCATAGTAGTTGCACTTGAGGATATATTTTTAAATGGGGGAAACAAAGCTTTTGGGAAAGAAGTTTGTGACAATGAACTCAGAGATGTCAAATACTTGAATTCACCAATTATATGTTGGCTTCCTAGTTTCTACAAGGCCTTCAACATCAAGAAACTCTTTTATAGGAATCTAAAGAGCCTAAAAAGACTTGAACCTGAAGAGACATGTTCCATTTTCACTCACAGATGGACTGAGAGAATATTCTTAGGAAGTGTGTCACCGAAGAATTGCATGCTTGTAATAATGTTCCTTAAGCTTAGAAATCAATGAAATTGTAAAGATTCATTATTATCTCCATTTCTTTCCATTTTAAGTAGTGTTACCAGTAAGAATGCGTTAAAGTTGACTTAAGCACTAACAAAATATATCATCTCATGTAACAAAAAGTCCAGCGCGGCTTCTGGGTTGGCTGATTTAGCAGCTCAGTGAAGTCCAGACCCCATATCTTTCCATCTCACTGCTTTGCCTTCCACAGTGTGGACTTCCCACGACCGGTTTTCCCAGCAGTCAGGATCATGGTTGCCAGTAGTGACAAGGTATGTGATTTCTTGTTTAAATCCAGCAGATGACAAATGAGTTCCCCCCACCCAATTATGCAACAAAATTCCTTTCTTTCAGTCTTGTTGGCTAAACATAGGTCCCATTGTCAAGTGCCTTTGCCATGAACTGATTGCTTAAACCAGGTTACCCAACCAATCCAGGCAGGAGACGTGAGAGCACTGATTGCCATAGACTAGTCAGAGCCTACCCAGGGACTGGGGCTGGGGTCCCCTTCCCCTAAGTCACATGGGTTGCACTTTGTGGATGCCTGCATAAAATTAGAGTTCCACTCTGAAGGAGAAAGTGGAGGTAGAATGCTGGGTAGACAATTAACAGATCTTCTGGCAATAAAAGCTTTTCCTGAGAATGTTATAAAAAACATTTTGAGGGGGGCGGAGCAAGATGGCGGACGAATAACACCGCCAGACAGAGGGTCTCTGCAGAAAAGACCGATTCTAGCAGAAACTAGAGAAAAGAAGCAAGAAGACGAGCATACAGCGGACAAGGGCCGGAAGGAGGGGTACCTGAGACCCCGGGAGACTCCACGGGAGGAGGCTGCGGAGGAGAACTGGAGGCTGAGACCACCGGAGCAGCCCGGAGACCAGCGGCAAGGGTAGGTGGATTTGCTATTTCCCCTCCCCTGCATTCGGGACTGCTGGTGGGCTCCCCAGCGGGTGGAGAGACCTGCGGACATCAGCCCAGACTGCCGCCGCCTGCCAACGGTGAGCCTGTAACAGACGTGGCACCAGGTTCCCAACTTCCTCCGGGCACCTCCGTGTGCACGGAGAGCCGCGCGGCAGGCGCCATATTGCCTCCTCCCCCCCTCCGCCGACCCTACCCGCGGCTGCCCAGAGAGACAATACAGCCACCAGCCGGAGGCACCTCCAGGGAACGGGACCTTCCCGTTTGGGACCCCGCCCGCCCTCCCAGGTGCTGCTGGCACCTTGTTCCCAGGAAAACGGTGCCGACTCAGAGGCTGAGAGACATAGACCCAGCTTGGGCTCCCTGTGGGTGAATTAGGACCGGAAACCCTCTCCCTGGTGGGAATACAGTTTGAACTCTGGGACCCAGAGGTCGGACCTGCAGACCAGATCCCCTGCACCGAGGGCTAGCATTGCCCGGGGCACAGAAGGATTATACGTGAACAGCCTACTGAGGTCTGTGTGCCTCCAGGGGCGGATCGGTGTCCTAGAGGTCTGTGTGCCTCCAGGGGCGGATCGGGCGGAACGTCCCAGGAGGAGGCCGTGCGCCCAACCCAGGTGGCGTTCCTGTGCAGGGAACCTCCCCGCCGGCATCACAGTCCGGGGAGGCCTGGTGGCTTGTGGTCTGGCCTGCTGGCAGAGGCTCAGGAGTAGCTGCGGAGTTGGGGAGGGTGGAAAGAAGCGAGGCCTGCTGCAGACTGTGGGTCTCAGACAGCCCCACCCCCACACCCAGACTTTCTGGCTGAGCGGGACCATCCCAGCCCCGCCCTGACAGCAGAGAACAGAACTTTGACCCCTGCTAACGGCCTGAGGGCAGGCTTACCCAACCCAGCTCCGCCCAGAACGAGAGCTGATAACAGGACTCAAAATCAACACCATAGCCTGTTCCTCCAAGCAAACGCCACCTACTGACAGGGACAGCATCTTGCACAGCCTTTCCACGGCACCCACTGACTCAATATACAGGGAGTGGTCCAATTTCACCCACAGGCACCACCTAACGCCTCAGAAACTAAACAAGGTGTGTGAATACCCAAACAATAACCTAAGGAAAGAAACAACAACTGATCGACATGGGAAGAAATCAGCGAAAGAACTCTGGAAATATGAAGAACCAAACGGAAAACACACCCCCAAGGAGGAGCACCAGCCCCCTAGAAACGGACACCGACCAAAATCAGGCAACCAATATGACAGAAAAGGAATTTCGTATGTGGATCATAAGAACACTCACCCAGCTGCAACAACAACTCAATAACCAACACCAAGAAAACACAAAAAACCTCCAAGAAATGGAACAAAGGTTCAACAAAGAGATTGACACAGTGAAGAAAACTTTAACCGAAGTCCTGGAGATGAAGAATCAAATCAGAGAACTACAAAATACTGTGGAAAGTCTCAAGAACAGGGTGGATCAAGCAGAAGAAAGAATCTCAGAGCTTGAAGATAACACCTTCCAATTAAATAAATCAGTCACAGAAATACAGCAGAGAAACAAGAGTAAAGATCAAAGTCTACAAGAGCTGTGGGATTATGTGAAAAAACCTAACGTGAGGGTCATAGGTTTAGCCGAAGGGGAGGAAGACAGCACTCAAGGGCTGGACAAGCTTTTTGAAGATATAATAGAGGAAAATTTCCCAGGTCTTGCTCAAAATCTCGATATACAAGTTCAAGAAGCCCAGAGGACCCCTGGGAGATTCAATGCAAACAGGAAGACGTCACGTCATGCAGTCATCAGACTGACCAAAGTATCAACTAAAGAGGCCCTTCTAAGAGCTGTAAGACAAAAGAAGCAAGTGACATACAAGGGAAAGCCAATTCGAATAACATCAGACTTCTCTAATGAGACTTTACAAGCAAGGAGAGACTGGGGCCCCATTCTCACTCTTTTGAAACAAAACAATGCCCAGCCTAGAATATTATTCCCTGCAAAACTAAGCTTCATATATGAAGGAGAAATAAAAACATTCGCAGACAAGCAAAGGCTCAGAGAATTCACCAAGACAAGACCAGCCCTACAAGAAGTACTTAAAACAGCGTTATGCACGGAACATCATAATAATAATCCACGGATATAAAAACAACCAAAACCCAAAGATATTAAAGGCCAGATATTACAATGGCTCAAGACACAAATCATAGCAACAACATCCAACCCAACAGAATGATCAGTAATCTACCTTACCTATCAGTTCTCTCAATAAATGTGAATGGCTTAAACTCTCCACTCAAGAGACATAGGCTGGCTGAATGGATAAGAAAATACAGGCCAAGTATATGCTGTCTTCAGGAAACACATTTAACCTGCAAGGATGCACATAGACTAAAAATAAAAGGGTGGAGATCAATATTCCAAGCAAACAGAAGCCAAAAGAAGGCTGGTGTGGCAGTTCTAATTTCAGACGATTTAGTTTTTAAACCAACAAAAGTAGTAAAAGACAAAGAGGGTCATTATATAATGGTGAAGGGCACAGTCCAACAAGAAGAGATAACAATTTTAAATATATATGCACCCAACTTAGGTGCACCCAGATTCATAAAGCAAACCTTACTGGAGCTAAGCAAATGGATTAATAGCAACTCCATAATCGCCGGGGATTTCAACACCCCACTGACGGCACGAGACAGATCCTCCAAACAGAAAATTAATAAAGAAATAATGGACTTAAACAAAACTCTAGAACAATTGGGTCTGACAGACATCTACAGAACATTCTACCCAAAATCCACTGAATATACGTTCTTCTCATCAGCTCACGGGACATTCTCTAAGATTGACCATATCCTAGGACACAAAGAAAATCTCAAGAAATTTAAAAAAATAGAAATCATACCATGTACCTTCTCAGATCACAGTGGAATAAAACTAGAAATCAACCCTAACAGAAACTCACATTTCTACACAAAAACGTGGAAATTAAACAACCTCCTACTAAATGATTACTTCGTAAATGAAGAAATCAAGACGGAAATAAAAAACTTCTATGAAGAAAACGACAATGGAGAGACAAGTTATCAACTCCTCTGGGACACAGCTAAAGCAGTTCTGAGAGGAAAGTTTATCTCCATAAATGCCTATAACCAAAAGGCAAGAAGATCACAAATAGACAATCTAATGAAACGACTCAAAGAGCTGGAAAAAGAAGAACAGACCAACCCCAAACCCAGCAGAAGAAGTGAAATCAACAAGATCAAATCACAACTAAACGAAATTGAAAACAGGAAAGCTATTCAGGAGATTAATAAAACAAAAAGTTGGTTCTTTGAAAAAATAAACAAGATTGACACGCCGTTGGCTAAGCTAACGAAAAGCAGAAAAGAGAAATCTCTAATAAGCTCCATCAGGAATAAAAAAGGAGATATCACAACTGATCCCAAAGAGATACAAGATACAATTTATGAATACTACAAAAATCTTTATGCACACAAACTGGAAAATGTGGAGGAAATGGACAAATTTCTAGAAACACACAGCCTCCCTAGGCTCAACCAGGAAGAAATAGATTCCCTGAACAGACCAATCTCAACAGCTGAAATAGAAACAGCAATTAAAAATCTCCCTAAAAAGAAAAGTCCCGGTCCAGATGGCTTCACACCTGAATTTTACCATACTTACAAAGAAGAACTAGTACCTATCTTGCAGAAACTATTCCACAACATCGAGAAGAACGGAAACCTCCCCGACACCTTTTATGAAGCGAATATTACCCTGATACCAAAACCAGGAAAGGATGCAACAAAAAAAGAAAACTACAGACCAATATCCCTAATGAATATAGATGCAAAAATTTTCAACAAAATCTTAGCTAACCGAATACAGACACTTATCAAAAAAATAATCCACCACGACCAAGTGGGCTTCATCCCAGGGATGCAGGGATGGTTCAACATACGTAAATCTATAAATGCAATTCACCACATAAACAGAAGCAAAAACAAAGATCACATGATCCTTTCAATAGATGCAGAAAAAGCTTTTGACAAAATTCAACACCCTTTCATGATACGAACACTTAAGAAAATAGGCATAGAAGGGACATACCTAAAAATGATACAAGCCATATATGACAGACCCATAGCCAACATCATACTGAATGGGGAAAGATTGAAATCATTCCCACTTAGAACTGGAACCAGACAAGGCTGCCCACTATCTCCACTTCTGTTCAACATAGTGCTGGAAGTCTTGGCTACAGCAATCAGACAAGAAAATGGAATCAAAGGTATCCAAATAGGGGCAGAAGAGATCAAACTTTCACTGTTTGCTGATGATATGATATTGTATCTAGAAAACCCCAAGGATTCAACCAAGAAACTCCTGGAACTGATCAATGAATTTAGTAAAGTCTCAGGATACAAAATTAATACACAGAAATCAGAGGCATTCATATACGCCAACAACAATCTAATTGAGAACCAAATCAAAGACTCAATTCCCTTCACAATAGCAACAAAGAAATTAAAGTACCTAGGAATATATTTAACCAAAGAGGTAAAAGACCTCTACAGGGAGAACTATGAAACACTGAGGAAGGAAATAGCAGAGGATGTAAACAGATGGAAATCCATACCATGCTCGTGGATCGGCAGACTCAATATCATCAAAATGTCTATACTACCCAAACTGATCTACAGATTCAATGCAATACCTATTAAAATCCCATCAGCATTCTTCACAGATATAGAAAAAATACTTTTACGCTTCGTATGGAACCAAAGAAGACCCCGAATATCAAGAGCAATTCTAGGCAACAAAAACAAAATGGGAGGCATTAATACGCCAGATATCAAACTATACTACAAAGCTGTAGTAATTAAAACAATATGGTATTGGCACAAGAACAGGAATATTGACCAGTGGAACAGATGTGAGAATCCTGATATAAAACCATCCTCATATAGCCATCTCATCTTTGACAAAGCAGACAAAAACATACGCTGGGGAAAAGAATCCCTCTTCAATAAATGGTGCTGGGAAAACTGGATAGCCACCTGTAGAAGGCTGAAACAGGACCCACACCTTTCACCTCTCACAAAAACCAACTCACGCTGGATAACAGACTTAAACCTAAGATATGAAACTATTAGAACTCTAGAAGAAAAAGTTGGAAACACTCTCCTAGACATCGGCCTGGGCAAAGAGTTTATGAAGAAGTCCCCAAAGGCAATCACAGCAGCAACAAAAATAAATAAATGGGACATGATCAAACTACAAAGCTTCTGCACAGCCAAAGAAATAGTCATGAAAGTAAACAGACAGCCTACAGAATGGGAGAAAATTTTTGCATCCTATGCATCCGATAAGGGACTGATAACTAGAATATACTTAGAACTCACGAAAATTAGGAAGAAAAAATCAAATAACCCCATTAAAAAGTGGGCAAAGGACTTGAACAGAAATTTTTCTAAAGAAGACAGAAGAATGGCCAACAAACATATGAAGAAATGCTCAACATCTCTAATCATCAGGGAAATGCAAATCAAAACCACAATGAGATATCACTTAACCCCAGTGAGAATGGCCTTTATCAAAAAATCTCCAAACAATAAATGCTGGCGTGGTTGCGGAGAGAGAGGAACACTCCTACACTGCTGGTGGGACTGCAAACTAGTTCAACCTCTGTGGAAAGCAATATGGAGATACCTTAAAGCGATACAAGTGAATCTACCATTTGATCCAGCAATCCCATTGCTGGGCATCTACCCAAATGATCCAGTGACACTCTACAAAAAAGACACCTGCACTCGAATGTTTATAGCAGCACAATTCATAATTGCAAGGCTGTGGAAACAGCCCAAGTGCCCATCAATCAAAGAATGGATTAATAAAATGTGGTATATGTCCACCATGGAGTACTATTCAGCTCTAAGAAACAATGGTGATATAGCACACCTTATATTTTCCTGGTTAGAGCTGGAACCCATACTACTAAGTGAAGTATCCCAAGAATGGAAAAACAAGCACCAGATATATTCTCCAGCAAACTGGTATTAACTGAGTAGCACCTAAGTAGACACATAGGTGCTACAGTAATAGGGTATTGGGCAGGTGGGAGGGGGGAGGGGGGCGGGTATATACATACATAGTGAGTGAGATGTGCACCATCTGGGGGATGGTCATGATGGAGACTCAGACTTTTGGGGGGAGGGGGGGAATGGGCATTTATTGAAACCTTAAAATCTGTACCCCCATAATATGCCAAAATAAAAAAAAAAAAAAAAAAAAAAAAAAAAAAAAAGAATAAAAAAAAAAAAAAAAAAAAAAAAAACATTTTGTAATGTGCCCTGATATATCTTGGATGGGCTATAGGGGGCAGTAACGGTTCAGCACTTAGTGAAATTCTGCCCTGTTGTGAGAGCCACTTCTCTGGGACAGTATTTATTTTTTTAAGGGTCAAACATAATTTTTTATCAACAAATCCTAATCCCTATTTTCATCAATTAAAACCACTGCTGCTTCGCATCGAGTGCATAGAAAGGACTTATTCTTTTATCAGTATCTCATTATGGGGTCTTTCTGTGTCTTTTACTTTATTCGCAGAATGGTTTGAGTTAGCAAGAACAGATTATGTATTTGATTAACATATTTTCCTTACCATTCAATTGCCAGCTTATATGTTATAGAATGGGTGAACAGGCAAAAGATAGTCTATGTATTTATTCCGCATTCTGGGAACGCATTCCATACAAAGCAGCATGGTTAATATTAAATCAGTAGAAATATAAGCTAATAAACATGCCACTGCTGATTTAATCAGAGAGACTTCTTAGATGACTTAGACTCTGAGTTGGAGATGAATAAGAGGGCAGGAGGGAGGAGGAAGGTATTCCAGACAAGCAGGCTCCCATGAACAAAGAAGGCGAGACAGTGATTCTCTGGGAAGATGGTGGTGGATGGGAGGATTGAAGGGAAGACCATGGACTCGTTCACTGATAATTTAGGTTGGAATCTGACTTAGTGGATAATGAGAAACCTAATGAAGGATATAGGAACAAAACCAACATTTGTTGGTTCTGTGCCAGACATTGTGTTAGGTGCTTTATATATTTATCTTACTTAATCCTAGCAACCTAGTAAAGTAAATATTATCATTATCATCCTCTTTCAATGGGTGAGGTCCAAAAATGTTCAGTAAACTGTCCATGATCACACAACTGGTAACTGGCAGAAGAATTTTAATCCAAGTCTGATTACTCCAAATCTTGGTCTGTTCCCTTTGCCTGATACTGTGTCCTGTTGGAGGAGAGGATGCTATGATGAGAATTGTGGCATTCAGAATTGACCACAGTCTGTTGCAGAAGGACCTGAAAGAAGGTACTGCAGTATCTCAGAGAGGAGGAAGTGGCATATGGGCTTGTATGAAATGCTTGATTATGGAAATGGAGATGAGATAATGTATAATTACAACTAATGAAATATGTGGAGCGAAGGATTCTAAAGTAACTCCAGGGTCTATGCTTGGTTAATTGATGAAATGGCTCTGCTTCCAACCAAAATACAGAAGCAAAAACATCAGAAGTTGGTGGTCTTAGCTACCAAGGATAGTGATCAGACCAAGTAACATTTGAAAGACACTTTTAGATGTAGCGCTGTTGATAATATTCTATAAGCCTCTCATTTAGGAACTGCCACATTTCAAATTGTCTTAAGATGTACTTAGGACTCAACTCACTCGGAATCTAATTTAGAAAAGAATTGAGTTAAATTTTCCTTTTAGAAATTAATGATATAAGAAACATTTTAAATGATATTTTAAAAAAATATATCTTATTCTAAAGTTTGGAGTTTACACAAATCTAGTATTGTTTAAGCTCAATTGACAAACAATACAAACTAGAGGGTGACTGTTCACATAAAAATAGAATTCACACTAGCACTCCATGAAATAGCAAGTTCTCCTGGTCAACTTTAAATACATATTCAGCACAACACCTTTTATTGATTGCATATATTACAGTTGAGGTTGGTTTATAGGTCTCAATAGGGAATTTCAGTATTCAAAGATCCTATTACTTCTTAAGAAAACTTTTTTAGTGATCTAATTTAAGAGGGATGTGGTAAATGATTGCTGAATGGCAGCATGTTTCTTAAAAGCAAATTTAACATTTTATATTAGTACCATTGGAAAGGAAAGAGCTTCTGGCTCCTCCACTTTTTTGCTGCATAACTTCAAGAAAGTTTTTTAACATTCTGAGTGTTATCAGTGATGCCTACTGAACAGCATTGCTGTGAGGATCAAACATAGCAATAAATGCAAAAGTACCATATAAATATTATTTACTTTATTAAAAAATTAAATTACAGCTGTGCAAATATTTTAGCTAGACTGCTATTAAGCACCTTAGCCATGTCAACAAGGCAAACCTTGATCATTTACTGTATTTGATATGAAGTGAACAACCTTCTTTCCTAAAATATTCTATTAATGAAATCCAACTGTCTTGTAAATTCAGACTGGCAATCCTCAAAATATTCTTTCTTTCCACTGAAATGAAATTTAATAATAATGAAAAATACAAAAAAAAAAAAAAAAAGACAGAGAAACTAATACATGCTTTCTAGACTTTCAGGTTCCCCTCTCCTTTTTCCTTAGTTGTTGACATTCCCTTGAGCAAAAAAGATATTTCTTAAGATTTTTACAGCACATCCACTCTGTACAACTCAAGTTGATGATCATATAACTCCCAAATGACTTAAGCAAGTTTTGGACTAAAAACAAATATTGATGATAAGAGTATAAAATATCAGCAAAGGACTCCATTGGGGGAAGAGCTGGAGGACATGGACACACACACACACACACACACACACACACACACGCAAAGGAAAGATGGGGATAGATAACAACAATGTTTCCATCTCGGCTTGGAAATTTGAGGGTAGGAAGGAACAAAAGAAATCAGAAAAAGCTGTAATTTTAGAGCATATGGCAATAGTCCCTACAATGAATCTTAAAAATGTGATTCCCTCAGTTACAAATGCTCCTTCAAACCTCCATGCCTCTCAGGTGTAATGAAGAAAAAGCATTTTTCAGATATTGTCTACAAGAGCTACTGTGGTGCTGGCAAACAAAGAATAAACATAGAACTCGATCAGATGTTAACCTTGTTTTCATATAGCTCTAGACCACCCTACAAAATCCCTACCCAGGCCCTTGCCCTGAATCCTGACGAATGGACTCAGCAAAAAAGAAAAGAGAGGAGGAGAAATCAGAAACGTTGGCTGCCATGGTCCTGAAAAGTGGCAGCTTTCCCACCATTCTCAAACAAAGTGGACAACCAATTAAACTAGACATTACAATAATCAGGTTGAAAATGTGAGATTTTAAAATCTCGAGGTTTTATTACATATTAGAATGATTTTCTGAAGACTATCACTGGGCTTTGAAGGCTTCACTGAGGGGCTGCCCCTTCTCTCTTCTCCCACTCCAGGATGGTTGTTCTACCTCTCAGTCCTTTGGGTAAGGAAATGGAATAGGGTATCTTTCGAGAGCTCAAGTCCTGGAATCCTGCAATCATAGAATTGAATGTAAGTTCAACTGCTTACTAGCTGGGTGGTGCTCTAGAAATTACTCAAGCTCGCCATGTTTTAATTTCCTCATTATAAATAGATGCAGTGGTATCTATCTCATAGAATTGCTGGGAGTGTTGCTGAACTGCTGAGTACTTGACATGTAAAGCTTCAATAAATGTGACCCATTAATATTAAACACGTTCTCTGTTAACAGAGTGGGCAATCAAAGGGCTGCTAACTTAGGGAGACATGCCTTGCCTTGAAACGATACACCAGCATCTTGGGCACGAAGGAAAGTTGTATGGTGGGCTCCTGTTAGGAATCACTAGATGGATTAAATCTGTTATTGGAGGTGAATGTAGAAAGTGACAGCCCCACCGTTTCTCAGGAAGGGCAGAGAGGATGCAATCTGCCCACCGGGGCACTTGCTTGAATGAGTGTTTGTGTGAGCAACAGATTAAGTTTAAGGTTTAAGGTTTTCACTTCTAATTTTAAAGCTCTTGAAGGAAAGCTTCCAAGTGAGTTTTAGGAACTGTGAGTCAGCTCTTGCCTTCAGGGGGTTTGAGGAAATGGAGCTTTGGACTTTGGGGCTTAGTTGAACATTAAAGGGATTGTACATCTTTCCATACACAGCCCCCAAGCAGGGAGAATCATCTCTCATTTTAAAAACCTTTTGTTTTTCAGGGGCCCTTGGCACCTCAGATTCATTTCATATCTGAGTTTAGAGCTGTTTTATTTATTTATTTATTTATTTTTGTCTACATTATTTATCTTTTTTATGTTTTTCTTTTGGTTTCTCGTTTCAGGTATTATTATTTATTTTTTTTTTTTTGGAATACACTTTGGGTTTAGAATCCAGCTAATATGCACTAATGACAAAAATGTCTACTGTGAATTTTCGAAATTGATGGATAATAGAGCAGCAGACTACTTTTAAAAGTCTTTTAAAAGACTATTTTTAAATGTTAAGGATACTGCTTTGCAACATGTACTTCAGCCATTTATTTTAACACATGTAATTTAAGAAATGGCAACATGTGGGATGTTTTTAAAGCCTTTTATCTGAGGTTCTCTGAATAAGCTTTTGTTGTGGTGATCCCATGAGTCCGATTTATAATGTGGAAAACTGAGGTTCCAAGAAGCTGACAGAATGACTCAAGGTCTTTAATAAATTGGAGCCAATCCAGATATGGAGTCCAGGACCCTCGACTAGCTCAGGATCCTATATGTGTATCAGAATGACTGAGAAGCTTTTCAAACATAGAAGTTTTCCCATCCCCATGCTGCTAAAGTCCATTTCAAGAATGTGGGAAGGGATCCAGGAATATCCATTTTTACACATATTTATAAATATCTTTTTATTAATAATAATCCTGAGGCTGGTGGTCCAAGGACCACACTTTGAAAACCACATCTTTAAATTCAATTCAGAGCTCTAAGACAGTGAATCTCAAACTGTTTGGTTTTAGAAATCAGTTAAACTTTTAAAAATTATCTAGGATCCCAAAAAGCTTTTATTTTGTAGGTCATGTCTACCAATATGTATTGTACTAGAAACTTAAATTGAGATGTTTTAAACATATTTACTTATGCATTCATTTAGGAAATAATAAATCTATTACATGTTAATATAAATAACATGCTGTGAAAAATAACTATATTTTCCAAAATCAAAATAATGTGGCATAGTTTTAGATTTTTCTAAATGTCTTCAGTGTCTGGCAGAACAGAAGACAGTTGGAGTCTCATATCTGTTTCTTCATTCAATCTTTTGCAATATGATGCTTTGGATTAAAGTATATAAAGAAAATCTGGTCTCACATAGACATTTAGTTGGAAAAGGAGATGCTATTTTAATAATCTTTTTATATAATTGTGGATATTCTTTGATACTACAGAAAAACTCGACAGGTGAAAGGTTCTTAAGGGTTAGTTAGAATGTAGAATCTGAAACCGTATCAATAAATTTTTCATACTCTGTTAAAATTCATTGCTTTGCTTCTATTTTGAGTGATCTTTTGCCCATTCCTCATTTTGTAACTTCATATATTAGTCATATGGAAAATAATATTTTACTAAGTTTTGTAGATCTTCCAAATTTTGGCATTTTTTTACTTCATAATATTATAAAATTATAAAAATCACATTCATTAATCACCAGAAAAAGCTTTAAGTATTGAGATGCTGTGAAGCTCATGGTGGCAAATATAAGCTCTCCAAAAATCTAATTTTCTCTTGAAAGCTCAAATGTTATCATTGGCAACAAATATCTATAGTTTTTTTATCCTTATGACAGGCTTATTTGGTTCATTTTTGAAAGAAAGGCATACTTTATATGTTATTTCTTCTTTCAAATTAAAAGTGCTCCATGAGAAAAAAAGTGGTTCAGTTTGCACCTTAAACAACTGCACTATTGCTTTTCCTGGAGACAACCACCAGACTCTGCTTCATGAGCGCTTCCCACTTCTCACACAGATTAAAATGACATTTCAAAGATCAAGATTTAATAAAATTAATAATTTGTACTGCTTCGCCAGGACATTCTTAAGTGAAACTTGATTTTGTTTGTTTAACCACAAATGCATGATGAGGAAGAATGTAATGACTACTAGTACAATTTGGTGCCACTGCCTTGATTTGTGCTAAAGTGCCTGCAGTTTGCTTTTGTACTAACAAGGCAAATGTCCACACTCAGGAAAAGGTAAATAACATCTTAGGATTTTTATGAAATTTGTTTTGATCCTGCAGATCTTCTGAAAGATCCTGATCTTCTGAAAATGTCTCCAGGACTCTCAAAGTCTGTGGACCACACCTTGACAACCACTGTTTTTAAAAAAACAAAACAAAACATGCTTGCTATTATTTTAATATAATCCAGGCTGGAAAACAAAAACACAAATGTAGCAGGATGTCCCCAGTGTTATTGGTTCCTCCTCCCCCAAAGAGGTGACAGAATGAATAAAATTAATTATCTCATCATTCTTTTTTAAACCATCGTTTGTTTAAAAATCATTTGCTTTTGTAGAGCTGGCAAGCTGGGAAGTATGGAATATGAGATGCAAACTCATCACCATTTATAGAGTGGAAGATAATCCAAGTGTCAAATGATGATTACACTGTTTGGAGGGTCCATATCTTATTATTTTACTCTTGGCCCAATACAAAATCAGGGTATAAAAAGAGTTTAAGGGGGAAGTTTAGGTGACAGTGGCTCTTAAGGCTTGAAAACATATTCTTTAGGGGGCATAGTTTGTATACCATAAGCAATACAGAAAAAAGCCCTCCACCCATGGGCATAAGTGTTGTGAATGTTGAGGGCTGAGGGAATTGCTATTGAAAAAATAACAATGTGATGGGGGAGATAAAAATGAATTTCTCTTTGCCCCTTAGGCATTCATCTGCCAATGACTGGATGTTACCTTTGTATGGCTTTCTCCCTTCAGGCACAAAGATGGAGTGGTGCTTAGAACTCAGAGTGAAATTTGAATAGGCTAGACATCTGCCTTCTGGCTATAACTTTCTACACAGCTAAAGCAGCCAAGAGCCTTAGAGCCCTTCCATCTGACGCAGTTTACCATAACCAGAAAACTTTAATGTATACTTTAGAAATTGAGAGATACTTAATGACTTTGCAATTAGTTTTCGGTTATTGCCTTAAGTCTGCTGGTCACAGGTTTGGAGAGCTAGCGAGAGCCTGGGCTGCCAGTGTTTTCTCATCTCCTCACTAACTAGCTGTGCGACCTTGAGCAGCCCTCCTGTCTCCCATCTCCTATGAATAATGAGGGAACCTAGACTCTACAATGCAAAAAATCCTACTGTTGGAAGGATTTTGGAAGATATTATTTAACTCAATCTCCTTTCTATTAGTGCAAAAATAGCCATTACTAATTTGCCACTTACTACAGCCAAGTGTTATCTAAGTCTTTAGTATAAATAAAATCAATCATTAGCCTTATGAGGGAGAGAGTTATTGATAGTACATTCAGTTCTGCTATAACATAACATGCCGGTTCCTAAAAATCACTCCTCTTCGCAAAATCATGCAATAAACACAGGTCTTATGGGAGAATGGGGCTGGGGTATGCTATTCAAAAACTATCCAGTGGCACATTTAAAAAAGATACAAACCTAATAAAAATGATGATATAGTTTTGACCATATGAGATAGTTAAGAAATACATATTAATACAATAAAAAAGGTGTCTTACCTGGAAAAGACCTGAGTTTGCCTGCAGAGAAACAAAATGCCTCATTAATCTGTCTCTGATTCTGCTGCTGATTATTGTTATCAATATTTTGTATGAGAGTGTCTTTTGGCTGCAAGTAAGTGAAAACCCCCGTCTAGAGTGGCTTCAGCAGTGAGAATATATACCCAGAGGCCCAAAGGCAAGCAGCTCCAAGCTCAGCACCTCTGGCCTCCAGCTCCCTTGGCCTTTCTTTCTATATTGGTTTTATCCACAGGCTGGCAGCAAAGTGGCTGCAGCTGTCCCCACTATCCCATCCAGACACGACAATGTCCAAAGGAAGAAGAGGGATCAGCTCTTTCCTACAGCTCTTTTTTAGAACCAAGAAAAATTTCCCCAGAAACTCTGCAGCAGACCTCTCCTCCTATCTTACTGTCTAGAATTCAGTTACATTGTTAATCCTAAATCAGTCACTTTAAGGGAAAGTGTGTAACTGTGCATAGCTCAGACTAACTCTACGGGGTGGGATAGATATTGGAAAATCAACCATTATTATTACTATGAATAACAATGTCCACTAATGTTTACTATATGTGCTATTTATTGTGCTAGGGATTATGCTAAACCCTGTATATATATTCTATTGTTTAAAAATAAATCCATAATGTATATACTTCTGTTAATCTCATGTTACACATGAGGAAACTTAGCCTGAGGTCTATGAATTGCTTCAAATTACTGAGTAAATTATAAGCCAAGACTCAAGCTTAAAGACCACTCCAAAGCTCAACTCACTCTAAAGCTCAACTCTGAAGACCATTCTGCTTGTAAAATAGTCTGTAAATTTAAATGAACAATTCAAATATCAGGACTATTTTAAAGGTGAACATAGCATAAACCTTGGCAAAAAGGGAATGGAAAGATAAAAGAGAAAAGATAGCGAGTAAGGATGCATTTTGTAGCTTCAAATACATCCAAATTTTCTACTTCTATAATAAAATGTATATCCTAATGCATGGAAAGAATCTATGTATGTGACTATATGTGACATCATGGAGAAGAAAAAAAAGGAGCCAGAAAGTGGGAGAAAAACAAATGCTTCAGTTTTAAAGGAGAAAAAAAAAGTATACTGTAAACTAAATAATAATAATAACATTTATTGAATGTTTCCTCTATGCTGGGGATTGTTCCAACAATTCTATGATGTAGAATTATTATTGTCTGCATTTTATAGATGAAATACTGAACCCATGGGGTTTCTAAAAGGATTAAATAAATGGTTAAATAAGTAAGGTATTTAAACAATTCCTGACACATAGCCAAACTCCACACAAGTGTAGGTTATTCTTGTTATGGAGTAATCAAAGTTCTCCTTGCTATGCCTGCAGTATGCCATCTTTTTACAGACAATTTAACTCACAATTTATAGCTGTCATTTACTTTTCTAATTATTTTTTATTAGCAATGTTTTATAGCAATATTTTGTATAACAAGAGAGTACAATATTAGTAGTTGAATTTGCAGGGAAAGAAACAGTCAAGTAAATTAAGCAATTGATGTGAGATTCTACAATTTGGTTAGTAGTTGAAGCAGGGTTAACACCACTAATAGTGAAACACAAGGGAACTCAAAGCTCATCTTTCTGACTCACTAGTGTCACTGACACCTGAATTCAGCCTCTTCAGCAGTCTGGGGTCTGAGAGCTGAATTCCTCAGCTGAGCTTAAATTGCTGATCTGTTATTTACCGAGCTCATCTTTTTTTCCCTTTCTTTGTGTTTCTGGCTTTTGTCTGCAAGTAGTCATAAAAGTTTCATATAATG
Organism: Microcebus murinus; assembly: GCF_040939455.1. NCBI lineage: Eukaryota > Metazoa > Chordata > Mammalia > Primates > Cheirogaleidae > Microcebus > Microcebus murinus. The sequence continues at coordinate 60,657,165 of NC_134112.1, forward strand.
ACAGGTAGGGGACTGGGAAATCATGCAGGCATATGAAACCTGACACTCAAAAGATGTATTTGTGCTGCAGTATGCTTCAAAGAAAGCATATTTCTGGGCATTAAAATAATAACAATGAAAAAACTCTAGCTCCTTCCAATGCTAAATTATTTTGGCACAAGAGTCATTTTGCCCCATGAATGACTCCTTCTTTTCATATAAAACTAGATACAAATTTGGTTCTTAGGTACACTTGAATCTTTGGAATGTCTGAATAGTTTGAGAATGAAAATTTTGCGAGTTCTCAAGTGTGAAAGAGGTGTATTCCTTCCTTCCTTCCTTCCTTCCTTCCTTCCTTCCTTCCTTCCTTCCTTCCTTCCTTCCTTCCTTCCTTCCTTCCTTCCTTTCCCTCTATAATCGCAGGTCTTATTGCTGCACAATTCCCACCAGATAGATGCAGGAAATCTCTGGAGATTTATTCTATTAGGAGGAATGCATTATACCAGATTCATGAACCCCTAACATTCTAGGTTTCCCTGGGATATTTATTAAGTAAAATTTGCATTTAGATATTTTTATAAAATTGAATATTTTTCCTTTTTCTATTAGTAAAAATATTAATTCTGAATTCAATTTCTTTCCTTTTCTCTAAGTTGTTTTTATTTCTTTATTTACTCATAACTATACTGAGAACTTTCTTTAATTTGATATTGTGCTCTTCTTCACATCAAATTTATTTATTTACTGATGTAAGCAAGGATTGCCTTATAAAACAACTTGTGCAACTGATCCTTCCAATATGTGAAAATGGTATATGGAGGAAGAAGGGTTATCATGAAAAGGTGTTAGAATTCGTCAAATGCTTTTGTGCATCTGTTAGGATGATCATGTGGTTTTTGCTCATCAGTCTATAATATAGTATATTAATTGATTTTATATGTTGAACTAGCTTGTATTACTGGGATAAATCCAATCGTGCTTAGTCATGCTGTATAGTTTTTTATATGGATTTGGTTTGCTAGTATTTTGTTGAAGATTTTTAGGTCTACATTCCAAAGAGGTTTTAGTCTATAGTTTCATGTGATGTTTGTCTGGTTTTGCTACCAGGATAATAGAGTAAGTCAAGGGAGTATACCCTCTTCTACTTCTTGGAAGAGTTTGTGAAGAATTGATGTTAATTCTTTAAAGGTTGATAGAATTGATCAGTGAAGCCATCTGGGCCTGGGATTTTCCTTGTGGCATGTTTTAAAATTATTAATTCAGTGGCTTGTTATATACTTCTTCAGATTTTCTATTTTTTCATGAGTCAGTTTCAATAATTTGTGTCTTTCTAGGAATTTGTCTATTTCATTTAGATTATCTTTATTGGCATACAATTGTTAACTTCACTCATACTTGACTCCATGCAGATACTGATTTCTTGGGGTGACATTATTTTAGGCAAAGAGAGCATTTAAGATTACAATATGAAGGTGGCTATCTTCTTGATTAGAAAATTGTTCTTTTCTTATTCATTCAACAAACATTGGTTGGATGTCCTCTATAAGCCACACACAGTCCCAGGCTTTAGGAATAAGGAGGGGGCAGAAGAGATAATACCTTGCTCTCTGGAGCTTACATCCTCATCATAAAGGTAGACAAGAAGTGAAAATTAAAACTTATATAATATACAATATAATATCTAGAAAGATCTTAATTATTGAGTACAGTTTAATAGATGACAGCATAGCAACCTGTTGACATTATATTCCAATCATACTAAGTTAATAAATGAACATAACATAGGTAGGATGCTGGGCTAGTAACCTCTATCAATGGTAAATAGGAATAAAGGTAATGCACCAGTTGGCCATTTGGCCCTTTGGTAAAAATATATCATTAGAAAACAAATTTATTAATAAGGAAATTCTCACATGTATTTTATTTAAAAAATTAAAAGTGTGTCAAAAAAGATATTAGTCAATTAGGATAATTTATTGGTGGGGGTACAAATTAAATCAAAGCAGCTGTCTATGTAAGTAGCTAAGTGTTTTGGTGGCTCTTAAACCCATGATAAAACTATGTGAAGCAGTGTGTCAATGGTCCCACTTCAGAGAAGTCAAAATAATGGCACTCTCTCCCTCTCTCTCTATATATATGTATATTTATAAAAATACACACACATATCCTGAATTAATGGAAGGCCATCTACTTGATAGACTGCACATATTATGCAATTTTGTGCAAGCTGTACTGTTTGGATTGTGTCCTATGGTCTATGATTCAGATCTCACCTCAGAACCACGGACAGCACCTGGTTAAGCTCACTCATGTTAACACATGAACAAATAATATTCATTTTATGAAATTATGGTAAATTCTTTATGAATACAATCTCATTATCTATCACAATGACACTGTTAAGTATGTAATATTATTTTCCTCTCCTTATAGATGAAGAAACTGAAGCTCAGAGACACAAAGTTACATAGCTAGTAGGTAGCTGAGATGGAATTTGAACCCAGGAAATTTTATTCCAAATCAGTATGTTTAGACACTGCATTCTCCTGCTTCCCTAAGAAACAGATTATATATGTAAAAAGTCTTTAATTTGTCAGTTACATGTGGCTAACCTCACCTCCCTTAGTCTGACTCTATTCTCATTAATGATAAATCTGCATATGTAATTTATTAAGAAATTAAGTTACTGTCCACAAATCTATTAATTGGTTAGTTTAAGACAATTCATGGGGAGGGGGCAGGAAACCAAGTCAAAACAGCTGTATTCTGCCTAAACCCTTTCTTCCTAAATAGTTGCACATCCTTGTACCCATCCTCAAAGGTAAGCATCATTTTCATGGACTTCCTAAGAAGACACATTATGCTAGAACTTGTGATGAACTAGGATAACCTTGAAAGTAATGGGCAAAGCTCAAACTCAGTAGCAGCCCCTAGATAACCTGCAGATAATCTATATGAATTTAATGGTACCTTCAACTGCAAAAGGATAAAATCATGAGCCTTCCTTTATTAAAAATATAATAAAAATTCAATACTGTTTTCAACTACCTATAACACATATAAAATGGAATAAAAGTTGTTTCAGCTATGTGTTTATGAAATACACACACACATACACACACACATACACTGAGTCATCCCTGAGTATCTGTGGGGATTGGTTCCAGGATATCCCCTGCAGATACCAAAATCTGTAAATGCTCAATTCCCTTATAGAAAATGGCATAGTATTTACATATAGCCTGCACACATCCCCCTATATACTTTAAATCATCTCTAGATTACTTATAATATCTATGCCTACACATCAATGCCTATAATACAATGCCTACACATCACTTCATTTGCATGGATTCAATGTGATGCTCAGCACATGGCAAATTCAAGTTTTGTTTTTTTGGAATTTTGTGGATTTTTTTTCCTGAAGATTTTTAATCCATGGTTGATTGAATCCAGGAATGCAGACCCACAGATATGAAGGGCCAACTGTACACAAGAGCAGTTAGCATTTTGGATCCCTTAGACTATAAGGATGGGAGCAGTTAGAGTATTTCCCAAACAATTCAAAGAATTCTTAAAAGAATAGTTATTATTAAAAGAATAGTCCTGGGCCATACCATTCATATTCACAAGACAGTCCTGTAAGGGAGATCTCTCAATAGAAATTATGATTCTGGGGACAAGATGGCTAACCAGAGACACCAGCTGCCAGATGGTCTCAGAAAGAAGGAAAAGTTTTAAATGAAAAAGAAAAATTCCAAGGAAAAAGTACCAGAACCTACAAGAGATTCCATGGGAAGAATTTGCAGAGCAGAACAAGAAAGAGCAAGATATCAGCAGAAGACAATCCCCGAGAGGCTTGGAGCCCAGTGAAAAGGGTAGGTGGAGAGGTTTGTTTCTCCTGCCCTCACATCTCTGGAAGTTAGCAGGCTTCCAAGCTGCTGGAGAGATTTTCTACCCTCACACACCCCAAAACTGCTGCTGACAGTGATCTGGGAGCTTCTTGAGGACAAAGCACCAGCCTGCTAGCCCCCCTTGCAGCAATTCCTGTCACCATAGACCTGAGCTGAGACGGCAGGCGCCATATTGCTTCTCCACCCACTGTTCACCTTTGTCCTTCCCAGCGAGCATCACACCCTCAGTTTTCATCTTGCTCATTCCCACAAACATTTCCCAACTCAAGCCCAGACTTCAGGAGCCACAAGAGCCAGTGGGTCCTGGGGAATCAGTGTAACCCCAGAGCCTAGACATTCCGGGAGGGTTACCTTCCAGAGAGAGGGACAGAGACAACCAGAGTGCTAGCTTTCCTCCAATCAGACTCTTTTCCTCCCCTTTTCCTCCACCACCTGTGGCTGCTGAGAGAGACAATTAAGCCAGAGGTCTCAGGAGCTGTTGCTTCCCACCTGTTGGTGCATACACCACACCAGGGCTTCACAGAGACAGGGGCTCAAACTTTTCCTCTTAAAGGCCTACAGAGGACTAAGGGATGCTCAGACCGCGAGCTCCCTGCTCACTGGCCCTCCTGGGTGCTGCTTGCCTGGCTGCTCCATCAGAGCAGGGCACACCCTGAAGTGGAGGGACATCAAACCTGCTTGAGCACCCCATAGGCAACTCAAGACCAGAACACTTCTCCTTGGCATGGCCGGAGATTGATCTTTGGGGACCCAGGGACAGGCCCACAAGCCAGAACCTGTACCCCCAGGACTCAATCATGTTGCTCAGGGGCACAGAGGGGAGATTTGCCAACTAATCTCCTAAGGTGAGGGAGCCCTTGTAGTCAGAATCAAAAAGAGAATGCAGTGTGGGTCCCAGCCACAACACACTCACGGAGCACCCCTTGCCCCACAGGAAGGCCATGCTCTTAGTCCAGGGCAGGATCCTGGACAGAGAAGCTCCCAGCTCCTCGAAGCGCCATTACAGAGGAGCTTAGCTAGTTTGAGCTCCTGCCTGCTAGCAGATGCCGGAGGGAGATTGCAGAGCAGGGTAGTAGGGAGAAGAGTAAAACCCGCTCCTGACAGCCAGATTATGAATCTCAGCTGGCCCCTGCCTCCACAAGCAGACTTTCTGACTGGGTGAGGACACCTCAGCCTGTCCTTGGCAGCTTTCCCCAGAAGCCTGGAGCAGACCTTTGACCCCTGCTGAAATAGCTACCTTACCAGCCTTTGCGGGGCCTAAGGGCAAGCTCACCAACCCAGCCCCACTCAGCCTCACTCCCCCCCCACTCCCCGCTGTGGTGGAGAATAAGGACTCACCTGGAAGTTCCAGGGCTCCATCCACCGCCTGGGGCACTTGACTGTTTCTCCTGAGAGGCCAGTCACAGGTCCCCAAAATGACACTGCAGCTTCTTCCTTTTGGCAAGTGCCACCTACTGGCAGGGAGGTCAATTTGCAGAGCCCTTTATAACATTACTGACTCATTTATACAGGGTGTGGTTGATTCTTACCCACAATCACCACCTGCTGTCTCAGAGATCAAACTTGGCAAGCCAATATAATTCACACTGTCAGACCACACGGTTGGGGAAAGAGGAAGGATTTCAAAGACCTCCATCCTCCCTCATCAACAACAGACAGGGAATCTGCCCACACACATGGCTAACTACTGATTGCTACAGCCTGCAAACAACTAGCAACTGAGAAAACCACCACACCAAGGATCTCTATAACCAAGGCATCTATTCAGAACTAGACCATCAAATCACCCACAAGCAAAGCCAAAGTTTCTTACCCAACATATGCTACACACACTCCTTTACAAGTGAGGAATGTAAAAAGCCCCATCTGAACAACAACAACAAAAAAAATCCAAAAACAAAGAGTGTCAGCTGCTCCAGAGGCAAAGGAATCAGTGAAAGAACTGTGGAAGTATGAAAAGCCTGAGTGAAAGGATACCCACAAAAGAGAACACTAGCTTTCTAGCAATGGATATCAACCAAAATGGCAATATTGAAATGACAGATAAAGAATTCCAAATATGGATTATGAGGAAGTTTAACGAAATCCTAGAGAAAATGGTAAACCAACTCAAAGAAACAAGAAAAACAGTTCAGGAAGTTGATTAAAAATTCACTAAAGAGATTGACATATTTAAAAAAAAAAATAGAACTTCTGGAAATGAAAAATTCATTTAAGGAAATACAAAATACAGTGGAAAGTTTTAATAGACTAGACCAGGCAGAAGAAAGAATCTCAGAGCTTGAAGACAACTCTCTCCAATTAAGACAATTAGTCAGAAATAAAGAACAGAGAATTAGGAAGAATGAACAAAGCCTACAAGAAACATGGCATTATGTAAAACAGCCAAATATAAGAATCATAGGCTTTGCTGATGATATGATCTTTTCTCCAGAAAACTCCAAAGGCTCCACCAAAAGACTTCTGGAATTGATAAATAAATTCAGCAAAGTCTCAGGTTACAAAACGTACATAAATCAGTGGCATCCCTATACACTAATAACAGTCAAACTGAGAGTCATATCCAAAACTCAGTACCATTCATAATAGCAACAACGAAAATAAAATACCTGGGAATATACTTAACCAAAATGGTAAAAAGATCTCTACAAAGAGAACTAAGAAACACTTAGGAAAGAAATTGCAGGAGACACAAACAAATGGGAAAACATATCATGCTCATGGATCAGTAGAATCAACATTGTTAAAATGTCCATACTACCCAAAGTGCTTTACAGATCCAATGCAATTCCCATCAACATACCAATGTCATATTTTACAAATCTAGAAAAAATAATCCAATGCTTTGTTTGGAACCAGAAAAGAGCCCAAATAGCCAAAACAGTATTAAGCAAAAAGATTATGAAAATCTTGAGGCATCATATTATCAGACTTCAAATTATACTACGAAGTTAAAGTAACCAAAACAGCATAGTATTGGTACAAAAATAGAGACATAGACCAATAGAACAGAACAGAGAACACAGATATAAAACCATCCACATTCAGCCAACTGATCTTTGACAAAGCACACAACAATATACATTGGAGAAAAGAACCCCTGTTCAATAAATGGTGCTCAGAAAATTAGATAGCCACATGCAGAAGAATGAAATAAGATCCATATCTCTCTCCACTAACAAGAATTAATTCAAGATGGACAAAGACTTAAATGTAAAGCATGAATCTATAAGAATGCTAGAAGAAAATGTTGGAAAAACTCTTCTACATATCAACCTACGTAAAGAATTTATGAGGAAGACCCAATGGCAGTCACAGGAACAACAAAAATAAATAAATTGGACTTGATTACATCAAAAAAGCTTCTTCACAGCTAAGGAAATAATCAACAGAGCAAACGGACAACCTATAGAATAGGGGGAAAAATTCACAATCTATATATCTGATAAAGGGCTAATAACCAGACTCTACAAAGAAACTCAAGCAAATCAGCAAGAAAAAGAAAACATTAAAAAGTGGGCAAAAGACATGAACAGAAGCCTTTCGAAAGAAGATAGACAAATGGCCAATAAACATGTGAAAAATGCTCAACATCACTAATCATCAGGAAAATGCAAATTAAAATCACAATTAGATATTGTCTTACCCCAATTAGAATGGCTTTTATAAAAAGTCCAAACACAACAGATGCTGGCATGGATTCAGAGAGAAAGTAATGCTTATATGCTGTTGGTGGGACTGGAAATTAGTACAACTTCTATGGAAAACAGTATGGAAATTCCCTAAGGAACTAAAAGTAGAGCTAATATTTGATCTAGCAATCCCACTACTGGGGATCTACCCAAGGGAAAAAAAAAAACTCAGTTTATCAAAAAGACACCTGCACTCCAATGTTTATCACAGTACAATTCACTATTGTAAAGATGTGGAATCAACCCACATCAAGTCATACCCATCAATTCATGAGTGGATTAACAAAATGTGGTATATGTGCACTATGGAATACTACACAGCCATGAAGAAGAAAGAATTAAGGCCTTTTGCAAAAATTTGGATGGAACTGGAGGCTATTATCCTAAGTGAAATATCTAAAGAATAAAAAAACAAATACCACATGTACTCACTATTAAACTGGAACTAACTGAGGAGCACACATGTGCACAGAGGAAAGTAAAACTCAGTGGAAATCAAGCGGGGGGACGAGGGAGGAGGTGGTGAGTGAAAACCTACCTAATGAGTACAATGAATACTATCTGGGTGATGGGCACACTTATAACCCTGACTCAAGCATTACAAAAGCCATCCATCTAGCCAAAAACATTTGTACCCCTGTAATATTTTGAAATAATACAAAAGGAGAAAAGAAAAGAATAATCCCACATGTCTGGGTTGAAATGAAAAGAATAGTCTTTCTGAAGGCCTGCTCATCTATGCTTGGTCTTTACTTTTAACAAACTCAGTCTTTTATAACAGAGAGGTGATGCTTTCCTTAAAATATTTGAAAACAACACTCAGTACAAATTCACCTTCCAGTAATACTGCTAACTAAATGAATGTAAGCTCAAGCATAAAACCTTAGGACTAAAACAAATTGAGCAATATGATGACAGGCCACTTGGCATTCCTATGCTGAGAACTTACTTCTATCTTAAAGTAACTGAATACTACGTATTGTGTTTCCAATGCCTGTCTAATACACAATTACCATAATAGGGTCACTCGGTCCTCTGGCTGCACTATGACAAACACATCTGATGAGCTTGTGGGAAAATGTTCACAAGCACCATCAGTCATTGTCTGGAGATTTATGATTCACATATAAAATCAACAGTCTGGCACACACTGATTATTTTACTGCTGAGCTGCACCATCTGTTTCGACCCAGAAATTTTAAACATTTTTTAAATAATGTTGCAGGATCATCTTTTTAGAGGCCTTATCAATGGCCTTCCAACCCCTTTTGACTAAAGCAAAATTGATATGAGAGCCTTAACCATGTCAGTCTCAGAAATTAAAGGACTCATTGCAAAAAAAAATCTTATGCATAAAAAATAAGTTTTTACTAACAATTTTAGAAAGGGCAAAAAAAAAAGTATGCTCCACAATATCTGAAGATTAAATTATACATGCCCATACCTACTCTTCTTATAGATTTAAGAATATAAAATGTAGATTATGAATGCAGGTGGGCTGCCTTGCTAAAATAAACTACTATTTATTCAAAGTGTGGCCTGCGAGCTATGCTTAGCTACAACGACAGGGAATTTGCTTACCAGATACCCATGTGTTCTCTCTATGGCAGTGCCTTTAGAACTTATGCAGGGCACAACATTCTTTGGGCACTTATTTTCTAAAGATCAGCCTACACCTTCATTATGTATTTCCCATTCCCCTCTCAGTTAGGTTGGAGCCAGGTGAGTAGATTTGCCAATGGTCTCTGAATGCATCCCTTTCGGGATGAGGCAAGTAGGAGCTGGAACGCTGTCCCCGTCACACTCTTCCCCGGTGGGGGGCAACCTTGGAGAGCACGCGTTCCAGATGTCATGGAAGACGGAGGCCTGCCTGGCTCATACTGGGCTGTGATGAGAGTGAGAAATAAACTTTTATTGTGTTAAGCCCTGGAGATTTTGGGGTTGTCTGTCGCAATTAATTACTTTGAATAATGCAGCCACAAATATCAGACGGCATTGAGATTTCTCACTACTAAGGAAAAATCTCATTTTCGCTACCAAATTGGGCATAAATCAGGAAAGAACTTTTTCTCTTATCAAAGGAGGAAAAGAATTCTGTAGCTCCCTCTATGCTATTGCCTTTTAAAATGACACTGGTCACAAGGTTCCTCGGGTATTTATTTCTAAAGATCGGCCTACACCTTAATTATGTTGACAACGTGCAAAATAAAGACTAGGCTTCTGCTCACCTATTGTTATTGCAGTCTTATTAGTAGGCTGGAAGGACAACATCTAATTCCAGCACTACCTGTCCCAATGAGCCGCACATGGTGGCAAGTCACCTCTCCTGCAAGAGCTTTCATGTCAAATGCCTTCTTTATCCATTTGGGGGGAGGGTGTGCATTATATTAACTGCCTGGATTCAAATGCAGTGTGGAGAGGGTGGCCAGGAAAGAAGGGCAAAGGAACCCAAGCTTTATAAACAAGCTTCCATCATGAACTATCTGCCCACGAGGAACTTTCATGGGGAAATCTCATTGTTATTCCAGAAGGCATCTGTCACGTTATCTTAGCCATAATAGGTGAAGCACGGTGAAGCAATCATTTGTGAGAAGTCCTTGGCCATGAGCTACATTTGGTGACCCAGAATTGATTACAGCATTGTAAAGGCTGTAAAAGACTGTGGTGTGTGTAAGAATACCGCCTGTACCTCATTAAAAGAAATCATCTTCAGGGAGACATGACCAAGAAGTTGTGGTCAGGAACATATGTCAACTTCTTATACCTACTCTAGGTGGAGACATCTCTATTTAAAAAGATGTCTCACAAGGTTTTTCCATTATTAACTGAATTTCTGTGTCTTCTTTTTCTTCCCTAAGGCAGGCTTACTACTGCGTTAGGGTAGACAAAAGGAGACTCCTGCCTCTGTGTGCATGGAGGACACAGCAGTGAATAGGGAACCAGCAGGTCTACCAGGCTCTAGGCAGGGGTCCTCACACTTTTTAAACAGGGGGCCAGTTCACTGTCCCTCAGACCGTTGGAGGGCCGGACTATAGTTTAAAAAAACTATGAACAAATTCCTGTGCACACTACAAATATCTTATTTTGAAGTAAAAAAACAGACAAAAACACTGCATGTGGCCCGCAGGCCTTAGTTTGAGGACGCCTGGGGGGACTGCACAGGACTAAGTATTTCTCCCTCCATAGGCTTCCGTCCTAGTAAAGGGACCTCCATTAGCATAACACTCCTGGACCTTCTCAGCCTTTCTTCATCTACAGGAAAGAAGGACTCTCTTATCTGACTAGTTACTTTAGGGTCAGGGACTATGACTCTGTAACTCAGTCCCTCCTTCCCCTCTTTTCTCTTTCAGATCTGTCTGGTTGGGGAGAGCATGCTCTTTGGTCCTCTCTCAGCCACAGGTGAGCTTAGCGGTAAAGACTCCACCCCCCCAGGGGAGGCCACAGTGTCCCTGTGCTGCCTGTGACGACAGGTGGCGGGCGGTTCAATTGGCCAGATTCTGGTATTTAGCATCAGCAAACTCTCTCTTATCACACCCCTAACTTACTTGCTCCAATTCAACATTAATCAGCAACAATGCAGATACTTTTACCTTCATCTGCTTGACTCCTATCACTCAGTTCAGAACTTGGTATGGCGTGAAGGGTGGGCCCAGGCCAGAAATCCACCCTCCCCACTATGGGAGTTTGTCTAGCAGACAGTTTAAAAAGTCCCAAATGGGTTGACAGAGAGAGAAGAGTTTTATATGAAGATGCAATCGTGTTTCGTTGAACTGAAAGCAAAAAAAAAAAAAAAAAAAAAAAAGCTTTTGGACCTCCAGAGGGGAACTGAAGTAGGAAATGTGAAGCTAGCTGGATTTGCTCCACCTCTTGCCTTGACATCTCTGTGTACCTTTTCCATTTTTCTCTGTCTCTGCAGACAAGCTTTCTCTGCTTCCCCAGACCACACGGGGTTTTGTCAGAGGCAGGGCTGGGGTTCTGGTTCAATCAATTGTGGGCATGGTGGGAGAGAATCATACAGAGCAATGCACCTCTTGTGTCAAAAGATCAATAATGCAGGGAGGGTATCAGCTAAGAGTAAGAAATGGGAAATGGCTGCATGAGGTTTGGGGAGACTGGAAATTAAGTAAAATAGGATTGGTAGTGTGTGCTGAGGGCACCTGTGAGATTTGCGGTCCTCTGTTTAGAGTGAGATCAATTGTCTGAGCTGCAAATGTTTCCCCAGTCACAAACTGCTGATGTCAGACATAGCCCATACAGAGAGTTGAGTTTAACCTGCTTTTTTTTTTTTTCTTTTGTCAGGTGAGTAAATCAGAGGAAGATGTTGATGGTGTAGAAAAGGTAGTTATTAGAGTGATGGATGATGAACTACAAGCTGAAGGAAAGTGGGATATATGAGGTGCGTGGTGGGCAGTGGAAATGTGGTGGAATCAATGGTGTGAAGGTATGAAGAGGAACAAAGAGTTATAAATTATTCTACACTGTGGTTTGCTTCATGAGTTGCCTGTACAGTTTTTTAGTATTTTTCTTTGCCTTTTTTCCTTTTTTTTGGCTAAGAAAATAAACTTGATGCTTTTACTACATGACTTATGACTTCCAGCTTCTTATTTATTCTGTCTATTGCATGGAACCCATTTTTAAATACATTCCTATTAGGAGCCCCCTGGCTTGCTCTTCTAATTGGGGCCAATTGCTTTTTCCAGGTCTGCTACAGAGTTCTCCTCCTGGAATTTCTTTTTAGTGTGCACATGAGTTAGTGCCACCATTTCCTGCATCTTGCAGCTCTGTCTGTATTACTTTTTATCTTATTTTGTCAGAAGAAAATTCTTTAGAAGGAATATTTTACATGTAACTTTTCTGAGGTGTTATATCCATTAATATCTATCTATCTATCTATATATCTATCTATCTTTATGTTACCATGGCTGTTGATTGATAATTAGGCTAGGTATAGAATTATAGCTTGAAAATTATTTTCCTTGGAATTCTGAAGGCATTGCTTCAAGTCAAATCTTTATTCCTTTATAAGGTGATGTCTTTTTCTTCCATAAAAACATTTAGGATCTTTTCTCTATCCTTGGAGTTCTAAAATTCACAATACTTTGTCTGTTTGTGGAATTTTTTACTCACCTTACTCAAAATTTGGTAATTTCAATTTTAATTTAAAATAATCTAGTTCATATTAATATTAATTTCAGTATTCTATAGAAACTTTCCCCCAATACATATCCTTTTCTTCCTTGAGCTATTATTGTCCTAAAAATTACATCTTTACCTGTTGATAAGCCAATCAGCATAGTTTTATAATCATAGTTTTATGCAGTTATCTTTTAAAATAGGAGAAGAAAAGAGTTATGAAAAAGGTAATTTTAATCAAAAGATTCATGTCTCCATTTAGTTCTAGGAAATTTTTTCTTTGGTTAGTTCTTTGATAATATCCCTTATTTTAATTTTTTCCTGTTTCTTTTTTAAGAAGTACAACTAGTGAGATTTGCTGTCTCTTTGTATATTTGCTCTATTATCCCAACTCTTCTATTATTTCATCAAGAATATTTTTAATTTCCAAGAGCCCTTGGTTCTCTGTTCCTTTCTCATAGTGTCCTGTTCTTAATTTATGGATAAATTATATTTGATTAATTTAAATAGTTCCTTGGACAAAACTCCACAGATAAAAGAATGTATAGTGATGAATAAGCTCTCTCTCCCCAGTTCTCAGCCCTAAAGGCAACCTTGTTATTAATTTCTTATGTATCCTTTCAAAGATATTTCATGCATGAACATACACACACACATTTCAGTTTTGCTTGTCTTTTTCTAATTCCCCTGCCTTTCCTAAATGACCTTATATTCATTGGGGATCAGATATTTTCTTTACCTTGGACTTTCCACTTCATTATTCTTATTTTACTCATATGATTTATTGTCCATTCCAATGCAAAAAGGGACTAGATTGCTTTTTCTAGGTACTAGATATAGATTTTCTCCTGTTGTGTAGGTTAGTAGGTTTTCTTGCTCATTCTTACCCTTTAGTTTAAAGGCTGCCTGGAAGCTGCCTGGTTATGTGTGTCAATGGTGGTAGAGAAGGAGTGGAGGGAATCAACACACAGTATGTATTTTATAAGAAGTGGTGGAGAGTTGGTCTATATGTTGGGCAGATGAATGAATAAAAAAGCCAGGATCTACCCAGCAGCCCTAATCCTCATCAGTTTGTTCTATATCTTCCATTTCAAATTAATGCCTCATTTTCCATCTCCTTGCTTGCTCCCACGTTCCAGCCCTGCTAACTTCAAGATCAGAGTCCCTCTGGGGTTTCCCTGGCAGCTTGGCTCTCCCCACACTTTAGTCCTTTTTTTTCATTTACCCAGGATCTTTTAGAACTATGGCTTCCACCAATTCACAGTAGTTACCAACATTTCTCCCCTTCTGGTGGTTCCCCTAGAACTTTGTCCTTGCAAAAAGTTTTGGACGTTGGTAAGTAATCTAATGCAAGTACTCCAGACTACCCTTTTATGACATTTGCTTAGCAATTTAAAAAGATATCCCATGATGGAGGCAGGGAATTTTCTATGAAGGATTTTATTTTATTTTATTTTTTGAGACAAAATCTCACTGTGTCACCTGGGCTAGAGTGCACTGGTGTCATCATAGCTCACAGTAACCTCAAACTCCTGGGCTCAAGCAATGCGCCTGCCTCTGCCTCCCAAAAAGCTGGGACTATAGGCATGTGCCACCATGCCTGGCTAATTTTTTTTTATTTTTTGTAGAGATGGGGTCTCACTCTTGCTCAGGCTGATCTCAAACTCCTGACCTCCAGGAATCCTCCTGAAGGGTATTTTTTAATGAAAGAAGATTGTCACTTTGTCTTTGTAGGTTTAGAAACATGATTTTGGGGATCCCTAAGACAGGAGAAAGAGGAAATACTATTTTTACTCATTTATTTTTACATATTCCCCCATCTGTAGGATTGGTATTTCCATGAGAGACATCTGGTAGGGCTTCCCATTAATAGAAACAACAAGGAAAATGAACTGCAGTTATTTCTTCCTTAAAAATACAGCATTTTGCAATCATTGCCGTACCCTGGATATTATCATGGCTTTATCTCCCTGGGATAATTTCTCATTTTCTATTTTGAGCTACATCATTCTCTTCTTCTGATAGAAGGACCTTCACTCATTTTACTTCTAACAACACTATAGAATTAGAAAGGAAAAAACTTCCCGAAGTTGCAAAACAGATGATTAACAGTAATGCTGTGGCCTTATTAAGTTAAGGGATATCACGCTGTTTACCCATTCACACCTGCTTATTGATTTAATGTTTTGTAAATTTAGCTCTCTTCAGTCTCAGCTGATGTGTGGGGGCATATTCGAACCAGACTGATATTTATGCCCTAAGTGAGAAATAACTTGATAATTTATGAGTGGTGAAACCCAAAGTCAAACAGGTTTTTCCCTCAGGAAAGGAAAAAACACATGCAGCACATTTTAGACAACTCACTTCTTTGGTTCTTTCATTTTAAGAAAGCACACTCTTACTGGTGTGGTGGGGGAGGGAGAATTCTGCAATTTAGTCAGCCTGCATTTTCCTCCATGAACTATCTCTGAAAGAAATACATCTTAGTAATGGAAGTTTTTTCCTTGATTTTTCTTTGCATCTGTGCAGAGGTCGGGCCCACACTGAGGACACCCTGGGAATTAATGCCTACCGTGCGATGTCCAGGGCTGATACTAAGTGTCTGGCCCAGAGAAAGGCCTTGCTGAGGATATAACTAGTAAAGGGGGTCTGTACGATGTCTGATATGAGCACCTCCCTTTCTTCTATTGACAAAACAGTTCTGTTTGTTTTCTCCTTTTAAACAAAGGAAACAGATTTGATTACAAAGGGGCAAAGTTCTAGTGGAGAGAAGGGTATTTAAGTTTAGGGAAGATAGATTAGGGGAAGAGTTGCTTGAATGTCCTCTTGGAAAGACATCTAAACAATACTTTGCACATGTGCACACAAACACACATGCATGCTCACACAAATATTCTCATATACACATGCTCAGAGATGAGGATGGGGAATACTAAAACCAAAAAATGAGGAGACAGGCAGTCAGTCCCCTCCCCCTCCCCCTTATGTTCCTCACTATCCTCACTTTTGGAGACACCTACAGAGGATCAAGGGCACCTGAGCCAGAAAACTGATCTAAAGTACAAAAGCTTGTGCCAAAAATTTCTTACCCCTCCCCCCGTCTTTCCCCCTCCCCCCTACCCCATGAATCCCTCAGAGACCACGGGCTTTGATGCAAGACAGAAACTACTTTGGCTTAGTTTTGCCAGTGGCTTTAATAGAGGAGAGAGAGAATTAGAAGTCAGGAAGTTAACTCAAAAGTTGAAGGTAGAAAAAGAGGGAAAACACACAGGGTGCCACACAGCATCCGCTGGTCCCTAGCGATTCCAAAACACAGCCAGGCAGCTGCTGTTAGTTTCTTAATTAAAGCCCAATACTGCTTCCTGGGAATGATGCTTTTTTGTTCTTGGTTCTTTGTTCAAACTGACAGTGTTTCACCAGAACACTGGTGAAAATATTTTCTTAAATAGTCTGTGGATTCTCAATAAGTCATATTAAGGTTTGGTCATTTTAGGAAAGGACTTTTAAGACTGCCACAACTTCTAATCTTTTCAGGTAAGCTCTCTCCCCCCTTGGGGTCCTTATGAAGCTGCCATGTGACAAACCCTCCAAATTCTAAGAAGCTCCATTGCTTAACAGAGAGGCTGTGAGTCACACCCTTAAGATTCTTATAAGGACTTAGAAGAGTCTATGAGGTTCCATCTTAAATCATTTGGAGTTCCTAACAAAGAATCTTACAGGCCCACCCTGGATTCAATAATTGCCTGGAAGCCATTTCTTAATTTGAGAGTATTTTGCCAATTTTAAGAGACTGAGATAAGACATACTTTTATTTTCAAATATAGATTCCTGGTTTCTTTATATTTCCTCTAAAGTTTGCTAGAAAATTGAACAGTTGCTGTGTTAGCTTTCTATTTCTGTATAATGAATTATCACAAACTTAGCAGCTTAAAGCAAATACAAATGTATTATCTCATAGATTCTGTGGATCAGGAGTCCAGCGTGCTTTAGCTGGATCTTCTATTCAGGGTTTCACAGGGTTGAAAGCACCGTGTCAGCCTGCTGCAGCCTCATCTGGAGGCTCAAAGATCTGCTTCCAAGCTCCCTCAGGCTGACAGCAGAGACCATTTCCTTGGACTGTATAACTGACGTCCCTATTTCTTGCTGCTCTTCTCATCTCATAGAGGACACTCTCAGGTCCTTGCCATGGCCTCCCTTCATAGGCCCTTCAAATCTCTTCACAAAATGGGACCAGTCCCTTTGAAGAACTCACCTGATAGGGTCAAGCCCACATAGGATAATCCCCTTTGATAAATCAAAGTTAATGATTAAGGATTTTAATTACATCTGAAAAATCCCTTCTGCCATATAACATAGTCTAATAACAGGTGCAACACTATGGGGTTGATTTGGTATGGGCCATGTTAGAATTCTGCCTATGCCTATGTTGATAGGGTCACACTCTGTCCTCTGGGCTGGAGTGCAGTGGCACCATCATAGCTCACTGTAACCTCAAATTCCTAGACTCAAGCAATCTTCCTGCCTCAGCCTCCCAAGTGGCTGGGACTACAGGCATATGCCACCACACCAGGCTAATTTTTAAATTTTTTTATAGTGATGGGGTCTTACTATTGCCCAGCCTGTTCTCCAACATCTGGCCTCAAGTGATTGTCCCACCTCAGCCTCCCAAAGTGCTGGGATTACAGGTGTGAGCCACCACAGCCAGCTGACAGTTCCTTTTTGATTCATGTCTCTTCTCCCATTCTACTATAGGCAGCTAAAAGGTCCCAGGTAGCACCAACAATGTTCTACATGGGAACTTCCTTCGCTAGATCATTAGTTTATTATATTTTCTATGTTTTACATTCTGCTACTATATAAGGGCCCCCTTTTCTCCAGCTTCAATAATATTTTCCTTCAGGCCCTTAAAGCTTCCTTGGGGCCTTTTGGGCTTCCACTAAAGCTATTCTCAAGGCCTTTTCAGTTTTCTCTAGCATTCTCATTATGTCCCTTCCAGCTTCCATCAACTATCTGTTCCACAGGCCAATGACACGTTTCAGTTTTTCCTATGGCAGCAGTACCAACAGAAGGCACAAGCACCAAAATCCATATATTTCCAGCCATGTAGCAAGCCACTCTAAAACTTAGTGACTTAAAACAACAACAGTCATTTTTTAGTTTACAAATCTGTCAGAATTCCAGGCACATGTCTGTGTTTACTGAGCCAATTACTCTGATAAGAAGATGAGATTGCCCTGTTAGGTAAAAAATTCTCTAGGCTAGTTCTACTTTTTAGCTATGGAAGATTAGTTGTTTGGACCAAACTCTCCACTGAGAACTAGGGAAGCTGGAACACACACACATATACAAGCACATATGCACACACATACGCAGCAAGGGAGTTAAGAATGTGGGAGAAATATCATAGGGAGAGGAAGAAAGCCCCCAAAAGTGAGTCTGGCATTTGCTGCCACTCTCCTTTGAAGAGAAATAGAATTCTTATAAGCAGCAGTTGAGAAGCCAAGCAGAACTTTCAGCAGATACAGGTATGGGGGGCAAAAACCAAAGTTCAAGTTTTGCATTAGTGAAGGAATCCAGGTCTAGGGGCAAGCTGGGATATACACTAGGAGTAAAGGAAAACTGGATATAGACCAGCCTCCCTAGATACTGAAACCCAACTTCAAATCATTTTAATTCCTGACTGTAAGGTAATCTGGAGGCCCTAGCTCAATGCCCACTTACAGAAGTAAAAGAAAATTCTCTCTGAAAGAAGATGAAATTATCCAGAGCTTCAATTTCCTCTCTGTTTTTCATATCCAGTGCCTAGTATCCAATCAGAAACATTACATTTGGGTATTTGAGAAAAGAAGACTTAACTGAAAACTGAGATAATTAAATATATGACAGTATTTATTATTTTGTCTGATAGTTATCATACATGAACTTTAAAATAATATGTTCAAGGAACTAAAGGAACAAAATAGAGAATTTCAGCAGAGATATGGACATTTAAAAAGAATGACACAGATATGCTAGTTGGTAAATCACAATATTAATAATAACGGATATTAAGTATTCAATGACTAACACACTTGACCTAATTATCATATGTAGAACGGTGTACCCAACTGCACAAGCATTTAGTAAAACTGAACGTATGCTAGTCTATAGGCTACTCTACCAAATGTCATAATATTAAAATTAAAGAGTATTTTAAAAAGAGAATATATTCTCTGACCATAGTGGAATTAAACTAGATATCAATAACAATATTCCAGAAAAACTAGAAAATTCACATATGCTTCAAAATTAAGCAACATACTTCTAAATAACCCATGTGATCCAGAAGAAATGATAATGGAAAATAGAATACAGTTGAACTGAATAATAATGAAAATAGTACATACTAAATCTTATGTGATTAAATTAAAGCAGTGCTTACAGGGAAATATTTTAACATATATAAGAAAAGTAAAGGCACTTAAAATCATTGATCTTAGTATCCATTTCAAGAAATTATAAAAATTAAATTAAATTAAACCCAAATTAAATAGAAACAGAGAAATAATAACTGAAAGAGGAGGAATTATTTTCTTTAAAAGAAACATGAAAGAAAGGATTAACAAAGGTAGAATTTGATTCCTGGAAAAGATTACTAAAATTGATAAAACTCTGGGATGACTGATCAATGAAAAAAAGAGAAAAGATGCAAATAACCAGTAACGGAAGTAAAAAGGGGATATTACCAACAGGTTCTTCTGAAAATAAAAAGGATAATATTAGAATGTTAGGATTATGATGAGAGCTTTGAATTGGAAAATATAGAAAAATTTCCAGAAGACAATTATTACAATTGATACCAAAGATAGCAACTGATTCTAAAATTTATATGGAAATAGAAAGAGCTAATAAGAGCTGAGATAACATTGAAGAAAAGAGTAGAGTTAGAGGAGTTGTACTGCCAAATATCAAGACTTGTTATAAAGCTATTATAAATTGAGACAGTGGCATTGGCACATGGATAGACCAGAGAAATGGAAAAGAATAGAATCCAGCAAAAGACATACCTACACAGGGACACTAGATTTCTGTGAAAGGTGGCACAGCAGAGAAGGGAGAAGATGGTCTTGGGATAAATGGTGCTGGGCCAGTTGGCTTAATCCATATGAAAAAGTAAACTGAAAACAAAATTCAGCTAGTATTTAACTGCTCCCAAGGTAGAAAATATTCTAGAAAAAGACATAGGAAAGTATCTTCATAAAGTGAGGTTGGTAAAGATTTCTTAAACAGGACACAAAAAGCACTAACTATAAAAGATGAATAAATTGGAATAAATTAAATTTAGCAGCTCTTGTTCCTAAATCAAAAGACACCAATGAGAGAGTGAAAGGCCAACTACAGAGTAGGCGAAGGTATATGAAACACATTTCATAGACAAAGGGCTTATATCCAGAATATGTAAAAATAATTTTAATAAATCTATAAGAAAAACATAGACAATTTTATAGAAAGGTATTTAAATGGTCAATAAACATATGAAAAGCTGCACAATGTTATTAGCAATTAGGGAAACATACAAATTAGAACTCCAGTGAAATACCACTACTCACCCAACTGGATGGCTAAAATTAAAAAAAATCGACAATAGCAAGAGTTGATAAGTATGTGGAAAAAAGTGGAACTCTAATGCCCTAAGAGTGAGAGTAAAATTGGTGCAACCATTTTGGGAAACTGACAGTATCAAGGAATATTACATATATATTACATGTACTAATACATGTGTCTTATGACCCAACTACTCCTCTCCTAGGTTTATACTAAAGAAAAATGCATGTACAAGACATGTACCAAAAGACATGTACAAGAATATTCATAGCGCCATTGTTTTTAATAGCTAAAATTTTTTAAAAATCATAAAAACCAAAGTTCCACTAACTGCAAAATGATAAATACTATATGTACTATAAATACGTAAAAGAACATGTAACGATAACAATGAATGTGCTATTGCCACGCATCATGGATAAACCTCAGGAATATAATAAGTCACCCCCCTCAAACACAATATGATTCCATTTACATAAAGTTCAAAACAGGTTAAAATAATCATATGTAGCTATCTTTGGGTAGGATGGAGGAAGTGGAGATTGGAGGGTGGGTCTTTCCCCAGATCCACACATGCATCCATCAGTAATCAGCTGAAGGCTCAGGGAATCTTCTGCTGATCTCCAGAACTTTCTCTGTGTAATTTCCTTCTCTCTGATATTCTACTACATAAATTCTAGCCACCTTAGCCTTCTGGAAGCTCGCATTGAGACCACTATGGTCTGAATGTTTGTGTCTCTTCAGAATTCTTCTGATGACACTTAACCCCGAAAGTGATGGTATTAAGAGGCCCTTTGGGAGGTGATTAGGTCACCTCTGATTAGGTAATCCCCTCATGAATGGGATTAGTGACCTTATAAAAGAGGCTTGAGGGAGCTCTTTTTCCCTTCCACCATGCCAGGATGCAGGAAGAAGTTCCTGTCTATGAGCAACAGGCCCTCACTAGACAAAGAAACTGTGGGTGCCTCAATCTTAGACTACTTCCCAGGCTCCAAGACTGTGAGAAATAAATTTCTGTTGTGCATAAATTATCCAGTCTAAGGTATTTTGTTATAACATCAAGAAAGGACAAAGACAGAGACACTTAGGCTCTGTGTGGGCCCCTTCCTGAGCCGAGGCCCGGAATAGCCATCAGGCAGTAGCTGGGGAATTGAAGGGCTCACCTCATTTGTCTGCCTTGTTTCACAGATCTCAGTCTTGCATGGCCTGTTAGCCAATGTCCAAAAATGATAATTTGATATATTTTTCCCAGTTTTCTAGTTGTTTATGGCAGGATGACTCTATTAAAAGTGCAAACATTTGGATCCCATTCCTGAAAATTCTGATTCACTTAAGTCCAAGGTGAGGCCCAGGCATCAGCATTTTGAAAAAAATATGTAAAGGTGATTCTGCAATGCATTTCCTCAATTGCCTGCAACTAAAAAGAGGCCATTGCCACCATTGACAGGCCTATATTTCTCTAAATGCAATATTGCATTGCCTATGGTTACGTTTACGCATGTACACACAATTAGTATACATTACCACTTCAATTATTACGTATTAATATTAACTACAAAATATATAGTTATTTTTACTATACTGAGCATTGTGAACCTATGAATTTGAATTCTAAAGTGAACATAAATTTACCATTTCAAGGTACAAAGTCAAGCTGACTTGGTGTGCATGCCTAATTTAAGAAAATAATGTTGGATATCCCTATACAAATGACACCTCTGTTCACAGATTTTAAAGATATATTGATCTTTTAAGAAAATTGCTGAGCCTACCTACATCTGGGTTCTGTAATCTATAGCAGAGTTTTTAGATTATGCAAATACTCACACACCATAATTTGCATACACATGTATGTTTTTCTGAATATTACAACAGCATAGCTAATATTTATTGAGCACTTATGTGCCAGGTACTGAACTAAATTCTTTATATTGATTATATATTTTGAAACTCCAAGCCAACATATATTGTAGGCCTTGTCATTAGTCCCTTTAGTAGAGGTTGGTATCTTGCTAAATGTTAGGCAACAAAAAGATGTCAGAGCCACAAATCAGTTCAGGATTTTGTGATTCTAAACTCTGCACTCATAATGCCTGTGCTATAAAATCTATGTAGAATCAGGAAATACTTATTTTTAAATATTGTGAAATAATTAAAGAATTGTGGTCAAATTTTCTTTTCCTGAATTAATAAGATTTGTAAATAAATCTCTTTTTATGGAAAGGAGTAAAAAATTTGCAAATGTGAATTTTTCTAATGATAACCCCTTTCCCTCAGGTAAGCAATGACCTTTCAAGTCAATATTTACTATGATTGATTGAAATTTAAACATACAGTAAGTTCAACTGAGAAAGGAAGCTTTGCTGTATCAAAGAACTTTGATGCAGATAAAGAAGAAAATGATTAATCCTGGGGGAGTCAGAACTTTGATCCCATGTTTACCCTCAGGTGAGTGGCAACAGACACATAGCCAAAGAAGAGTCATTAAAATGAATCAGTGACTTCAGGAATCCCTTGGATCAATACATAGTTCTCGCCATGTTTGTAAAAGCTCTTTTTCTCCGTGCAAACTGTATGGGTTCTGTTCAGACATCTCCCAATGCCACATGTTCTCTGCTCATTAAAGCCATAAAGACTGAACTCAAAATAGTTCAGCCATCAGGTAATGTATTATTCCATCTTCAAAAATAAATGTTTCTTTTATTAACTTTCACTAAAAACACTAAGGCAGTCTACGCATATGTGCTTCAGAGATTACCATTAAAAAGAAAGAGGCGGGATAGTTTTCCATTAGTTCCAGATTTGTTTGTTTTAAAGATATACTACTTTCCTCTGGCTTATGCTTCCACACTCTGAAGCGTTTGCCTGTTTCATAAAAACACAGTTATAGCAACTTGGGTTAATGAACTGAATGTGAATATAAATGATGTCCAAGTTTCTGGAGTGAACATTTAGCGTTGTTCATCTTCTCCATCTCTTAAGCAATTGCAAAGTGAGAGTTACGCCAGCCTGGAGGTCTAATGAGCACCTGTTTCATTTGCTTGAGCTGCTGCAAAAATTGCTTTTGCAAAAACGATGAGAAATAATAAACAAGCTCCTCTTCCCAGAGGCATAGTAGCTTATCCATAGCTATCACTTCATAAACAGATTCAATTCAATTCTCATCTCTTGGTGTCTCAGAGGAAAGCAGTACCTGCTTGGAAACAGGAAACACAGGCTCTGGCCCAAACTTCTTGGCTTTGGATCCCAACACAAGCCCCTACTAGCTGTGTAATCTCGGGCAAGTCACTGAACTATCCTGTGCCTCGCTTCCTTATCTGGAAGGTGAGAATAATAATAGTACTTAATTTTTAGGGTTGTTGTGAGATGAGTAGGTATTTTTAAAATAAAAGTCAGCTATTATTTGACTATTCATGGTCGCTGAATGGATGGTCATTGAATGGATGGATTGGTCGCTGAATGGATGAATTCTCCCAAATACATATCAGTCTTATTTGCAATAGGATAGACAGTATCTAGTAGAGTTAAGAAATCTCTAGATTAACCATATCTGCAATATGTCCTAGCGAATTACATCCTGCCTCAAGATTCTTTACAAATCACTCCTTTGTGTAGAATCTTCCATGACTAGCCTTGACCAAAAGGACATCATGTATATTCCTCCAAATTCCCCAAAATACCCTAACTGCTGCCTGCCTCACCCTTGTGGATTAAACATATTGGCTTGTATTCTCAACTATACTTCTTTTCATTTATGAATTGTCTTCCTAACAAGACTGTGAGCTAGTCAAAGGTAGGAACTATGTTTAATGTCTTCCTTTTATTCCTTACTTAGCAACAGCAGCAATGACAACAAGAATAATACCTCCTCCTTTTATCTCTTTAGCTAAGGCAATCTCCCAAAAGGGCTGACAGCTGAAGGATATCTGCTGGCAAGACTCAGAACAGATAAATCCTGCATTCGTGAAGCTCTGGTTGGTGAACTTCCACTATAATATTCAAGTTATTATAGTAGTAGGTATAATAAGCATAGAGGGTAGAACCAGACTTCCCACATGTGGGCAAAAAATCCCTCTCTGTCCCTTTGTGATAGTGTTGAGTCTTTCCTAGGGGAAAAAGTTGGATAATCTTTGAAAACTGACCTCGTTTATTATCAGTCCTAAACAATGGCAGGTGAGGGGCTTCCCTGGGCAAGCAATTATGGTCCTGGCAAATCAGAACACCATTGTGAACAAAAGATAGGTATCTGTGTGAGCAACCACATTCAATTACAGGTCCAGGGAATCCCACTTATGGTTCCCTTGCCCAAACCAAACCCAAGAGAATCTGAAGAAGAGCTCAGTGCTGGCTTGGCAACTAGAAGAGCTCAGTGCTGGCTTGGCAACTTAAAAATTTTAAAACTAGGGAAACTCTTGAAAATATAGAAGGTAGTTGGGTCTGGGGTTGGGTAGATGATGAGGTGTGCTCTACAGCCCTGAAGAGGCTGGCAAAGAATTTTCTAGCTGTGTTCTTTTGTCCCCCCAGCATTGCTCTGGGCAGACCACTGCCTTCTGTGCTACCACCACAGGGTCAGAGGAGAGTATCCTGGAAACTTTGGAAGCTGCAGAGGAAAAGAACAAATTATAAAAGTGTAGATGGGCTGGCAGGTACCTGGGCATCTCATGCCTTCTCAAAACCCCTTTATAATTTAAGCAAGCAGTGACAACATCCTTGGATAAAACTTTTCCTGGGAAGAGGGACCGAACTCCAGAGGTAGAGAAGATGGATACAGAGGTGGCTTAATCCTGGATTTTAACACAAGGTCATCAGGGCCTCTCCGCCATGAGGCAGTCAGCCAACGTCACTTGGAACAGCACTCTGCATCTCCTAACTCACCTGGGGAGGCACCAGCTAGGGCCCGAGAAGATTTCACCCCCTCCCCAGGCAGACATTATTAGCTGAGGGTACTATTCAGGGTCCCAGTGGGAAATGGTGGTGCACCCAAACTAACAATTGGAGGAGATTTTAATAAAGTTATTTATATTATGCAGGCAACTTGTTGCAGTATCTAAGTGTTGGTAACAGGCCTGATGGGGAAAGGGAAGGTAGGCAGTATCAGAATCACAAGAAGAAAGTCATTTGGGGAGGGCTGTCTTGATGGGAATTCTGATCTTCAGTCAAGGACAGAGCTGACAGCACAGGGGGAGAAGTGAGAGAATAAAGACTCTTGACCTCACATTCTTCCCTCCCAACACTCTCCTCCTGGGCCTCCCCCATGACTGAACCCAGTGGGAAGCCAGAAAGCAAGGGAGCTTATTGCTGTTGGTACAGGTCAGCTTCCAGGAGCACCCGAGCAAGATGAGGAAGAGTGGAGAGGGCATCTGGGGGGTGGGCAGAAGACCTCCAAAACACCAGGTTAGCTGGTCATCCCAAGGGACAAATAATGAGACATCTTGTGAGCATAAATACTATATTGTAAAATGAAGATAAATAATGGAAAATTTGCACCCAAAATAAGCAAAATTAAATAAACAGATACACACTTAAATAATAAAACTGAGACATGTAAGGGAGAATATTAGAAACATGAAACAGAAATAAACAATTATGAAAAAAATAGCTGATAGAATATTTGCAGTGGAAAATAATACAACAAATAGGTTTAATAGCAGAACAGATACAGTCAAAGAACAAATTAGTGACCTTGAAGATTAAGTCAAGAAATTCTTTCAGAAGGTGTTGGAAGAGGATAAAAAAATTAAGAGAATGAAAGAGAAGTTCAAAGGTATGAAAGAAAGGTCTGCATCGATCTGGTGAGAGCCCCACATGCAGATAAAAACTAAATGGAAACAAAACATGTTTTAAGAGAGAATGACCAAGACCCTCCAAGAATTGAAGAAACATCTAAGATTATAGAATGGCAAGATTTATAGTGCTGAATAGGGCACAAGGAAAAACAAACAAACAAAAAAACACTCTAATACATAATAGTGAATTTCCAAACATCAAAGAAAAAGAAAATCAGATTTTGCAACAGCAAAACCAGTATAAGACATATATAATATTTTTAAAGTACTGAAGCAAAACAACTTTCAACCTTGAATTCTATAATTAACTAATCCTTCATTTAAGTACAATAATGGGATATGTAAATCAGGATCCTTCTCCAGGATTTTGAAATTGTGAACAGATCAAGAAGCAGTCAATCCCTTATCAATGTTAGCAGGTGTAAGAATGAAGCCTAAGTTAAAATCAGAAGCCGTTACATACTATGGGAAGAAAGCCTATCTGCAGTGAGTGGCAAATTAAGCTGATCTCAGAAGGGGGCAGGAATGCAAAGCAATGAACATGTCCTGGGGACAATTAAGTCCTGATTCCAGAGGTCCTGAACATCAGATGTACCTGGGACCTTCCCACAATTTCAGTTGTCCAACCTTTCCTTGGGTTTCATGAGTCAGTAAGTTGCCTCTCTGCCTAAATAAGTTCTATTATTGGCAACCACACTAATACACTTTAACACTGCAAAGTTATACAGTAACTTTGCAGTAAAAAAAAAAAATTGTCAATAACAAATAAACTTAGGTTATGAAAAAGAAAATAGAGCTAAGAGCTAACATTTACAGCAGCTGTCTTAGTCTGTTTTGCGTTGCTGTAAAGGAATACCCTAGGCCAGGTAAAGTATAGAGAAAGAGGTTTATTTGGCTCACGATTCTGCAGGCTGTACAAGAAGCATGGCACCAGCACCTGGTTCTGGGGAGGGGCTAGCCTGCTCCCACTAACTGCAGAAGCTGAAGGGGAGCATGGCAAGAGGAAGGAAGGAAGGGAGGGGAGGGAGGTGCTAGGCTCTTTTCCCAATCAGTTATTATTAGCACTAACAGAGTGAGAACTCGTCCATTACCTTGAGAACAGCACCAAGCCATTCGCAAGGGATCTGCCCCCACGACCCAGATGCCTCCCATTAGACCCCATCCCCAACACTGGGGATCAAATTTCAACATGAGATTTGGAGGGGACAAATGTCCCGACTATATCAGAGGCCTTACTCTTTGTCAGACACCGTTTTAAGTGCTTTATGTATCTTAACTCACAACAATCTTACAAGGTAGGCGCTATTCTTATTTTATAGATGAAGAAATGGAGGCACATAAAGGATAAGAAACATATTCTAGGTCACAGAACTAGTGTGACCTTGAATAAGTTAGCAATGTCAGTATTCTTTTAAGCATTGCACTCAGCTGCCTTACGTTGAGTAAAACACTACCTGTGTGTCACACATTTATTATTATTTGGAAGAAACTGATATAGGAAGTTGCCATGTTATTGTGATTAAATATTCTGAGATGTGGATTTCCTTCACATAGCAATGTCTCATATGGAAACTTTTAAGAACCATTTGCTACTTTTACCCTATGGTTTCAGTTTTCTGCCTCTAAATAGCTGTATTTATTACTGAATCCAAATTAACTCATGTAGTGACCCCAATAATCATGAATAACTGATCACAGTATTTTGGATGATACAGCCACGGAGTTGCAAACAGTGTCTCTCTCTTTATGCTTACAGCGGAAAAAAATGTTCCTATCCTGATGTTTTTATTATCAGGAGAGTCGGTGAATGATCTACACAGAGTTCACACTTGAGCCTTTGGTTTTGACAGAATATGATCACATCGTCTGAAATGTATGTGGGGTCTGCTATTGCAGCTGTAAATCAGAAAGACAACACTTGTTCTGCCTCA
Source organism: Microcebus murinus (assembly GCF_040939455.1). NCBI lineage: Eukaryota > Metazoa > Chordata > Mammalia > Primates > Cheirogaleidae > Microcebus > Microcebus murinus. The sequence goes on from NC_134112.1 coordinate 60,685,184, forward strand.
TTCTCCTTGTAAAAGTAACTCTAAATTCATGTTAAACTCATAAGCCACTTTCCTGAGATGATTAGAAAATCGGATGCTGGTGAATCACAATGCTTGCCCAATTCACCCCCAGCAGAGGTTGGAAAGTTCTGCATTAAGCCTTTCCTGTCCTTCCTTTCAGCCCTCCCTGCTGAAGGATGTGTCAACTTCTTGAGAAAGGAAGCACTCAAGAGAGAGGCTTTTTCCTCTGGGACGTTCCATCCCATGTCTGATTTCCTACAGAGTGTTAATTATTGGTGGAAACCTGTTAGATGGAGTTAGTGTATTGGGCATCTTTGTACAAGGAACAGGAAAAGAAATTACCACTTCATTTCACATAAATATCACATAGTCACCAAGAAGGCAAGAACCAGTGCCAACTTCAGATAGGAACCGGTGGCTCCCAGGGAGCTTGCTGGCTTTAGACAGAAGTTAAGTTGGGCGCTGAGTTGGGTGAGGAAACCAACCTAACCAGAAAATACCTTTTCCTTATGAAGGATAATACCTGAAATCCCATGATGTGAGTTTCACTCTTTTATTTAAGACTTTCCTACGTTATCAAATTGCAATTAACCTAAGGAAAGGAGACATTTTAAATCTTACCGATTGTATCTTATTGTGAATGGGTTGCAGACCCTGTCTTGTGAGTCCATTTTAGGAATGGAAAGAAGAGTGAGAACAACTCCAGGAAGAAGAGGAGAAGGGCAGGAGCTTAGAACAAACCCAAGATGTCCAAGTGTTGCCTTGTGGTGCCATCTCTGATGTGTTTTGTTTGTTTGTTTGTTTGTTTCAGAGATAGGGTCTCGCTCTGTCACTGTGATCTTGAACTCCTGTGTTCAAGTGATCCTCCCACCTCCTGAGGAGGTGGCACATGCCACCATGCCTGGCTATTTTTAAAACTTTTTGTAGGAGACAGGGCCTTACTATGGTGCTCAGGCTGGTCTTGAACTCCAGGCCTCAAGCATTCCTCCAGCCTTGGCCTCCCAAAATGCTGGGATTAGAGGTGTGAGCCACAGCACATGGCTGTTTGTTTGTTTTATAACTATCCAATATGTATACCTGAGGATAAATATTGGTTATATAGGCCTCAATGAGCCCAACTGTTAGAGAAGAGGCAATTCTTCAATGAAACAAGCCATTCCTGCTATAACTGAAAATATTAATATAGCTATGGGTTGCAGCTATAGAAAATTTTCTTAGGTCTACCTTCCTCTGTGATCTCATAATATCCAATACACATGCCTTCGGTGGCACTCGCGATATTATAACGATCTGTTTATGGCTGTTTTCCTCAAGAGTTTGAAAGTTTCTCAAGTGCTGGGATCAGGTCTTACTCATCCCAGTAACCCCAATACCTGACATATGGTATGATACATAATTACCACTCAGTGAGCACCTGTGACGCCAGGTGGGATGGAGTGGTGAACAAGACAGATGGACTCTTGCTCTCATAGAGCTTACATGCAATGCCAGTCAGCGTGTGCGTAGATGGGAGAAGCAGTGATTAGATGTACGCTTGTGTGTTCAGGTGCTGCAGATGCTGCCAGGACATTGCAAGGTCTATGAGACCCTTCTTACTTCTTGAAAGGGGTAAAACTTTGTTGAAAACTTCCCTTTGCCCTACCAATAAAGGTTCCACAGAGACCAAAACCTTCTCCCTCTGGGGAGAGAAGCTTTGTGGTTGGACAGGCCAGAAGGAGGCTGCCAGGGGTAGATGGCCTGGCAGGATGAAAGAGTTCAGGACAACCAGTTCCCCGGGGCTTGAGTGAAAAGACAGCCTGTTCATCAGCGTTAAGGAGGTTTGGCCACATGATATTTCACCTAAGCTCTCTGTATTCTCACTGGTTCCTGACTCAGTAAGCTCTTCATTCCTATTTTCAAGACATCTACTACTTATGTGCTGTTTCTCTCAACAACCCCATAATATGTATTTCTAGCTAAGTCTGATGTTTCTGTTTTTACTCTTGGAAGAGTAAAAATGCCCTGATGCATTTTTTCTTATTTTTTTTTTTTTTTTTGCCCCAGAAGCTTGGAAAACAAAGTTAGCTATCTAAAATAATAGGTGTTAACTATTCATCATCTAACCCTAAGTGGCTCCGAAATTTTTCTAAGAAGAATTTGAATTGGACAGTAAAACATGTCTTAAATATATAAAATAAAAGAATGAGGGTAGAAATTTGATTCATCCTAAAATAGTGGTTTTGCATTTGTCCCAATTTATTGGTGATAGACACTTCAAGCTCTAAAAATGCAGAGTTTTAAAATAGTAATCAATATCTGTATAGTATTTTACAAATTGATTCTCACAACCAAGCCATAAAGGAGCTTAGAAAGATATTCACTATGTGACAAATGACAAAACTTTAGGGAACTTAAATTAATATTTTTTCCTGAATTTTCTGTTATGAAAAATTTCAAATACAGTAAAGTTGAACAAAAAGAACACTAGACCCTCAGGAGACCATCACCCAAATTGAACTTTGTCAATATTTTGCTAACTTTGCTTTATACATTTATAAAAAATATTTTTTTTTGGTGACCCAAAATAAGTTGAAAATAAGTTTGCAAACATCATAAACTTTATTCCTAAATATTTCAGAATGTCAATTAAAAATAAGCCCTCTTTAAAAATAATGACATTCTTCTTTTATATCCATAATTAAATTGTCACCCTAAGAAAATTAGCACTTACCACTCCCTAATATCATCTAATATTTAGACTATCTCTAAATTTTCTCAATTGTCTTGCAAAGTTCTTTTTTTGTTTGTTTTTAAAAATTGAGATGTCATTCACATACCATAAAGGTCACCCTTTCAAAGTATAAAATTTAGTGGTATTAGTATATACCATCACCACTATCTAATTCCAGAACATTTTTATCACCCCAAGGAAATGCTTACCCCTTATTAGCAGTCACTCTTTATTCCTTCCTTTCCTCAGCCCATGCCAACCATTATATGCTTTTTGTCTTTGTGGACTTGATTATTCTGGATATTTCATATAAATGAAATTATAAAATATGTGGCCTTTATGTCTAGCTTCTTTCACTGAACATAATTTTTTATGTTTCCAAAGTTCATCCATGTTGTAGAATGTATTAGCATTCCATTTCTTGTTATGGTTGAACAATATTCCATTTTATAGATATACCACATTTTGTTAATCCATTCATCAGTTTACAGATGCTTGCATTGATTCTACTTTTTGGCTATTATGAACAATGCTGCTATGAATATTCATGTACAAATTTTTGTGTGGACATATGTTTTCAATTCTCTTGAATATATAAATATATCTAGGAGTGAAATTGTTGGGACATATGGTTACTCTGTTTAATATTTTCAGGAACTACCAAAGTGTTTTCCAAATGGCTGCATCATTTTATATACCCACTAGCAATGTATGAGAGTTTCAATTTCTTCATCTCATCACTAATACATATTATTGCCATCTTTTTGATGATAGTCATTGTAATGGTGTGAAGTCATCTTACTGTGGTTTTGACATGCATTTCCCTAACGACTAATGAAGCTGAGAATGATTTTATGTACTAATTTACTATTTATATATCTTCTTTGGAGAATGTCTATTCAAATCCTTTGTTCAACTTAAAATTAGATTATTTGACTTTTTATTGTTGAGTTGTAAGAGTACTTCATGTATTTTAGATATCAAACCCTTATCAGGAGATCAAGATGGCGGACGAGAAACACCGCCAGACAGAGTGTCTCTGCAGAAAAGACAGATTCTAGCAGAAATTAGAAAAAAGAAGCAAGAAGACGAGCATACAGCGGATGAGGGCCAAAAGGAGGGGTACCTGAGACCCCGGCAGACTCCACGGGAGGAGGCTGCGGAGGAGAACTGGAAGCTGAGACCGCCGGAGCAGCCCGGAGACCAGCGGGAAGGGTAGGTGGATCAGTCACCTTTCTCCTCCCCTGCATTTGGGACTGCTGGTGGGCTCCCCAGCGGGTGGAGAGACCTGCGGACACCAGCCCAGAGACGGCCACCGCCAGCTAGCGATGAGCCTGTAGTGGACACGGCACCAGGCTCCCAACTCCCTCCGGGCACCTCCCTGTGCACAGACCCGAGCCACGTGGCAGGCACCATATTGCCTCCTCCTCCCCTCCTCCGACCCTACCCGTGGCTGCCCAGAGAGACAATATAGCCACCAGCCGGAGGCACCTCCATGGAATGGGACCTTCTCTTTTGGGACCCTACACCTGACTCAGGGGAACTCAGACTGTGAGCTCCCTACCCGCCAACCCTCCCAGGTGCTGCTGGCACGGTGTTCCCAGGAGAACGGTGCCAACTCAGAGGCTGAGAGACATAGACCCAGCTTGGGCTCCCTGTGGGTGAATTGGGACAGGAACTCCTCTCCCTGGTGGGGATACAGTTTGAACTCTGGGACCCAGAGGTCTGACCTGCAGACCAGATCCTGTGCACCCAGGTTTGGCATTGCCTGGGGCACAGAAGGGATATATGTGAACAGCCTGCTGAGGTGTGTGTGCCTTCAGGGGCAGATCAGCTTCCTGGAGGGCAACCCTCCTCCCAAAAGGAGACCATATGCCCAGCCCAGGTGGCGTTCCTGCACAGGGAACCTCCCCACCGGCATCACAGTCCGGGGAGGCCTGGTGGCGTGTGGTCTGGCCTGCTGGCAGAGGCCCAGGAGTAGCTGCGGAGTTGGGGAGGGTGGAAAGAAGCAAGGCCCGCTCCAGACTGTGGGTCTCAGACAGCCCCACCCCACACGCACAGTTTCTGGCTGAGTAGGGGCCATTCCTGCCCCGCCCTGACAGCTTTTCCTGGAAGCAGAGAACAGAACTTTGACACCTGCTAACGACATTGGTGGTGCCCGAGGGCAGGCTTACCCAACCCAGCTCTGCCCAGAACAAGAGCTGATAACAGGACACAAAAACAACACCATAGCCTGTTCCTCCAAGCAAGCTCCACCTACTGACAGGGACGGCATCCTGCACAGCCTTTTCACGGCACCCACTGACTCACTATACAGGGAGTGGTCGAATCTCACCCACAGATACCACCTAACATCTCAGAAACTAAATAAGGCGTGTGAATACCCAAACAAAAACCTAAAGGAAAGAAACAACAACCAATGGACATGGGAAGAAATCAGCGAAGGAACTCAGGAAATATGAAGAACCAAACGGAAAACACACCCCCAAAGAGGAGCACCAGCCCCCTAGAAACGGAAACCAACCCAAATCAGGCAACCAAAATGACAGAAGAGGAATTTCGTATGTGGATCATAAGAACACTCACCCAGCTGCAACAACAACTCAATAACCAACACAAAGAAACCACAAAAAGCCTCTAGGACCTAGAAGAAAACTTCACTAAAGAAATAGACACTCGGCCGGGCGCTGTGGCTCACGCCTGTAATCCTAGCTCTTGGGAGGCCGAGGCGGGCGGATTGCTCAAGGTCAGGAGTTCAAAACCAGCCTGAGCAAGAGCGAGACCCCGTCTCTACTATAAATAGAAAGAAATTAATTGGCCAACTGATATATATATAAAAAATTAGCCGGGCATGGTGGCGCATGCCTGTAGTCCCAGCTACCCGGGAGGCTGAGGCAGAAGGATCACTCGAGCCCAGGAGTTTGAGGTTGCTGTGAGCTAGGCTGACGCCAAGGCACTCACTCTAGCCTGGGCAACAAAGCGAGACTCTGTCTCAAAAAAAAAAAAAAAAAAAAAAAAAAAAAAAAAAAGAAATAGACACAATGAAGAAAAGTTTAACCGAACTCCTGGAAATGAAGAATCAATTCAGGGAACTACAAAATACAGTGGAAAGTCTCAAGAACAGGGTAGATCAAACAGAAGAAAGAATCTCAGAGCTTGAAGGTAACACCCTCCAAATAAATAAAACTGTCACAGAGATAGAGCAGAAAAACAAGAGAAAAGAGCAAAGCCTACAAGAGACGTGGGATTATTGGAAGAAACCTAATGTAAGGGTCATAGGGTTACCAGAAGGGGAAGAAGACAACACTCAAGGGTTGGACAAGCTATTTGAAGATATAATAGAGGAAAATTTCCCAGGCCTTGCTCAAAATCTTGATATACAAGTTCAAGAAGCTCAGAGGACTCCTGGGAGATTCAATGCAAACAGGAAGACGTCACGACATGCAGTCATCAGACTGACCAAAATATCAACTAAAGAGGCCCTTCTAAGAGCTGTAAGAAGAAAGAAGCAAGTGACATACAAGGGAAAGCCAATTTGAATAACATCAGACTTCTCTAATGAGACTTTACAAGCAAGGAGAGACTGGGGCCCCATTCTCACTCTTTTGAAACAAAACAATGCCCAGCCTAGAATCTTATTCCCTGTAAAACTAAGCTTCATATATGAAGGAGAAATAAAGACATTCTCAGACAAGCAAAGTCTCAGAGAATTCACCAAGACAAGACCAGCCCTACAAGAAGTACTCAAAACAGTGTTACCCACGGAACAACATAATAAAAACTCACGAATATAAAAACAACCAAAACCCAAAGATTAAAGGCCATATAGTACAATGGCTCAAGAGAGAAATCAAAGCAACAACATCCAACCCAACAGAATGAACAGTAATCTACGTTACCTATCAGTTCTCTCAATAAATGTGAATGGCTTAAACTCTCCACTCAAGAGACATAGGCTGGCTGAATGGATAAGAAAATACAGGCCAAGTCTATGTTGTCTTCAGGAAACACATCTAACCCGCAAGGATGCATATAGACTAAAAGTAAAAGGGTGGAGATCAGTATTCCAGGCAAGTGGAAGCCAAAAGAAGGCTGATGTGGCAGTTCTAATTTCAGACGATTTAGTTTTTAAACCAAAAAAAGTAGTGAAAGACAAAGAGGGTCATTATATAATGGTGAAGGGCTCAGTTCAACAAGAAGAGATAACAATTTTAAATATATATGCACCCAACTTAGGTGCACCCAGTTTCATAAAGCAAACCTTACTGGATCTAAGAGATTTCAACACTCCACTGATGGCACAAGATAGATCTTCCAAACAGAGAATTAATAAAGAAATAATGAACTTAAACAAAACCCTGGAACAATTGGGTCTGACTGACATCTACAGGACATTCTACCCCAAATCCACTGAATATACGTTCCTCTCATCAGCTCATGGGACATTCTCTAAGATTGACCATATCCTAGGACACAAAGTAAATCTCAAGAAATTTAAAAAAATAGAAATCATACCATGTACCTTCTCAGATCACAGTGGAATAAAACTAGAAATCAACCCTAACAGAAACTCACATTTCTACACAAAAACGTGGAAATTAAACAACCTCCTACTAAACAATTACGTCATAAATGAAGAAATCAAGATGGAAATTAAAAAATTCTATGAAGAAAACAACAATGGAGACACAAGTTATCAACTCCTCTGGGACACAGCTAAAGCAGTTCTGAGAGGAAAGTTTATCTCCATAAATGCCTCTAACCAAAAGACAAAAAGATCAGAAATAGACAATTTAACAAAACGACTCAAAGAGCTGGAAAAAGAAGAACAGACCAACCCCAAACCCAGCAGAAGAAGTGAAATCAACAAGATCAAATCAGAACTAAACGAAATTGAAAACAGGGAAGCTATTCAGGAGATTAATAAAACAAAAGGTTGGTTCTTTGAAAAAATAAACAAAATTGACACACCATTGGCTAAGCTATCGAAAAGCAGAAAAGAGAAATCTCTAATAAGCTCCATCAGGAACAAAAAAGGAGATATCACAACTGATCCCAAAGAGATACAAGATATAATTTATGAATACTACAAAAATCTTTATGCACACAAACTGGAAAATGTGGAGGAAATGGACAAATTTCTAGAAACACACAGCCTCCCTAGGCTCAACCAGGAAGAAATTGATTCCCTGAACAGACCAATCTCAACAGCTGAAATAGAAACAGCAATTAAAAATCTCCCTAAAAAGAAAAGTCCCGGTCCAGATGGCTTCACACCTGAATTTTACCACACTTACAAAGAAGAACTAGTACCTATCTTGCAGAAACTATTCCACAACATCAAGAACGGAAACTTCCCAGACACCTTTTATGAAGCGAATATTATTCTGATACCAAAACCAGGAAAGGATGCAACAAAAAAAGAAAACTACAGACCAATATCCCTAATGAATATAGATGCAAAAATTTTCAACAAAATCTTAGCTAACCGAATCCAGACGCTTATCAAAAAAATAATCCATCACGACCAAGTGGGCTTCATCCCAGGGATGCAGGGATGGTTCAACATACGTAAATCTATAAATGCAATTCACCACATAAACAGAAGCAAAAACAAAGACCACATGATTCTCTCAATAGATGCAGAAAAAGCTTTTGACAAAATTCAACACCCTTTCATGATATGAACACTTCAGAAAATAGGCATAGAAGGGACATACCTAAAAATGATACAAGCCATATATGACAGACCCATAGCCAACATCATACTGAATGGGGAAAAATTGAAATCATTCCCACTTAGAACTGGAACCAGACAAGGCTGCCCACTATCTCCACTTCTGTTCAACATAGTGCTGGAAGTCTTGGCTACAGTAATCAGACAGGAAAATGGAATTAAAGGTATCTAAATAGGGGCAGAAGAGATCAAACTTTCACTGTTTGCTGATGATATGATATTATATCTAGAAAACCCCAAAGATTCAACCAAGAAACTCCTGGAACTGATCAATGAATTTAGTAAAGTCTCAGGATACAAAATCAATACACAGAAATCAGAGGCATTCATATATGCCAACAACAATCTAATTGAGAACCAAATCAAAGACTCAATTCCCTTCACAATAGCAACAAAGAAATTAAAGTACCTAGGAATATATTTAACCAAGGAGGTAAACGACCTCTACAGGGATAACTATGAAACACTGAGGAAGGAAATAGCAGAGGATGTAAACAGATGGAAATCCATGTCATGCTCGTGGATTGGCAGACTCAACATCATCAAAATGTCTATACTACCCAAACTGATCTACAGATTCAATGCAATACCTATTAAAATCCCATCAGCATTCTTCACAGATATAGAAAAAATAATTTTACGCTTCGTATGGAACCAAAGAAGACCCCGAATATCAAAAGCAATTCTAGGCAACAAAAACAAAATGGGAGGCATTAATATGCCAGATATCAAACTATACTACAAAGCTGTAGTAATTAAAACAATCTGGTATTGGTACAAAAATAGGAATATTGACCAGTGGAACAGATGTGAGAATCCTGATATAAAACCATCCTTATATAGCCATCTAATCTTTGACAAAGCACACAAAAACATATGCTGGGGAAAAGAATCCCTTTTCAATAAATGGTGCTGAGAAAACTGGATAGCCACCTGTAGAAGGCTAAAACAGGACCCATACCTTTCACCTCTCACAAAAATCAACTCACGCTGGATAACAGACTTAAACCTAAGGTATGAAACTACTAGAATCCTAGAGGAAAAAGTTGGAAACACTCTCCTAGACATCGGCCTAGGCAAAGAGTTTATGAAGAAGTCCCCAAAGGCAATCAAAGCAGCAACAAAAATAAATAAATGGGACATGATCAAACAAAAAAGCTTCTGCACAGCCAAAGAAATAGTCATGAAAGTAAACAGACAACCTACAGAATGGGAGAAAATTTTTGCATCCTATGCATCCGATAAGGGACTGATAACTAGAATATAGTTAGAACTCACGAAAATCAGGAAGAAAAAAATCAAATAACCCCATTAAAAAGTGGGCAAAGGACTTGAACAGAAACTTTTCCAAAGAAGACAGAAGAATGGCCAACAAACATATGAAGAAATGCTCAACATCTCTAATCATCAGGGAAATGCAAATCAAAACCACAATGAGATATCACTTAACTCCAGTGAGAATGGCCTTTATCAAAAAGTCTCCAAACAATAAATGCTGGCGTGGATGCGGAGAGAGAGGAACACTCCTACACTGCTGGTGGGACTGCAAACTACTTCAACCTCTGTGGAAAGCAATATGGAGATACCTTAAAGCGATACAAGTGAATCTACCATTTGATCCAGCAATCCCATTGCTGGGCATCTACCCAAAAGATCCAATGACACTCTACAAAAAAGACACCTGCACTCGAATGTTTATAGCAGCACAATTCATAATTGCAAGGCTGTGGAAACAGCCCAAGTGCCCATCAATCCAAGAATGGATTAATAAAATGTGGTATATGTATACCATGGAGTACTATTCAGCTCTAAGAAACAATGGTGATATAGCACATCTTATATTTTCCTGGTTAGAGCTGGAACCCATACTATTAAGTGAAGTTTCCCAAGAATGGAAAAACAAGCACCACATATACTCACCAGCTAATTGGTATTAACTTAACAGCACCTAAGTGGTCACATAGGTACTACAGTAATAGGGTATTGGGCAAGTGGGAGGGGGTTGGGGGGAGGGTATATACATATATAATGAGTGAGATGTGCACCATCTCAGGGATGGTCATGCTGGAGACTCAGACTTGTGTGGGGAGGGGGGGAAATGGGCATTTATTGAAACCTTAAAATCTTTACCCCCATAATATGCTGAAAAAAAAACCCTTATCAGATATATGATTTGCAAATATTTTTCCCATTCTGTTAGTTGTATAATATTTTCACTTTATTGATGCTATCCTTTGAGACACAAAAGTTTTTAATTTTGATGAAGTTCAATTATTTTTTCTTTTGTGATTTGTTCTTTTGGTGTCATATCTAAGAAATGATTGTCTAATCCAAGGTCATGAAGATATCCCCCCTTGTTTTCTTCTAAGAGTTTTATAGTTTTAGTGCTTACATTTAGGTCTATGATCAATTTTGAATTAATTTTTGTATATGGTATAAAGTAGGAGTCCAACTTCATTCTTTTGCACATGGATTTCCAGTTATTCCTGCACCATTTGTTGAAAACATAATTCTTTCCTCATTGAATCCTTGGAGCTTTTGCCAAAATCAATTGACCATAAATGTATGGGTTTATATCTGGGCTCTCAATTCTATTCCATTGATTTCTATATCTATTCTTATGCCATTTTTATTATGCTAGTCTTGATTACTGTAGCTTTGCAGTAAGTTTTGCAATTGGATAGTGTGTGTTCTCCAACTTTGCTCTTCTTTTTCAAGATTATTTTGGCTATTCTGGGTCCCCTGTATTTCTATAGAAATTTTAAAATCAACTTTTCAACTTCTGCAAAACAGACAGCTAGGATTTTGATAAGGATTGTGTTTAATTTTTTTTTTAACTTACAAAAAGTGACATGGGTGATAGCCAATAAGCTTTTCTAAGCAAAGAGGTTTTTCAAGGGTAATCACTTTTAACTATTTTAATTGTTCCAAAGGACTACATGTAGGGCATCTATTATCATTTTTAAATAACTTCATTCATTTTGAAGTTATTTAATTAAATACATGCAAAACTGAATTGCAAATATATTAAATACATGCAAAACTGAATTTCAAAGGGTGTTCATGAATAAAGATGTGTACTGCCAAGCAATCTACAGTACTCTTACCAAGAACCAGTGTTCTTCAATCAGCAACTTTTTTTCAAAGATAATTTTGCAAGGGACTTTTTTTCTTTTGAAGAAATCTGATTGCTAATTATTAAAAAGAGTACTACATAGCTCTAAGAACTAAGAAAGTGAGGAACAGATTGAAAGATGAATTTTCAGTGAATGAAAATTCAAAAAGCAATAACCATACTTCAATCTATTGGTGTAAGCTCTTAAATGCCTCTTTATAGAAGTCTGATTGCTTAGGATTTCAGTTAGTGATAATGTCAAAGAAAAATACATCAAAATGCTTCCTCTTCCGAGTTTGCGTGCCTAACCTTTGCAAAGGATTTGTTTTTCCTCACTGTTCTTTCTCCTCAAAGCCTTCTCATCACTACACGTCCACTTCCTCTTCATGGAGTGCTTCCCTTTCTTTTTCTTTTGGCATTTCGTGTTTGGATTTTAAAAGTATCTGAAAATCCATTGTTACTTAAATAATTGATTTTCTTATATCAAGGTCACTTGACTCATTCTACATCAAGCTCTTGGGTAACGGCCTGCAAAAGTGGCTGGGGAGTGTTTGGATCAACTCAGGTGAGCGTGCCTATGTACGTCAAGATGTGATGCTATCCACTTGTCCACTGGCTCTACACCAACACAGATTTAGGTGGAAATTTTCCTAATACATTTTTTTAGACCAAAAAAATTCAATAAGACTTAAGTTTGAGTGAACAAATTTTTCTATATGGCAAATAGTATATAATAAATGAAATATTACTCAACTATATATGTCATGTGAAGTTTTCCAGCTGCAAAATCTCTTGTAAAATAACCGTTCTATGGATTACACAAGGAAAATTTTAATCCCACAGTGGCAACCTCCTATCACTCAGTTTGCTTCGTCCACTGTCAGAGAACCTATTAATGTATTCAGAGAAGGAAACTCATTTTAAAACAGCTGTATATGAAATGTAAATAGTAAAGTAAATCTAGAAAAAATGAAGTAGCAATTCCCAAAACAAATACAAGTGATTTTTTTTTCTTACCTATTATTTTGAATTCTCTGATCCACTTGCCTCCTATGTATTAGCCTAAGTTACCAAAAGTTCAACATATGCAGAGTTAACGTGTTTGGGCTTTTTTAAAAGGTAACATTTTAAGTCAAACACCCCCCCCCCACACACACACACACACACAAATACATTCACTATCACTGGTGTTACTGAAAGATTTAATCTGCTAGTTAGGTATAGTTTCTGAGAATACCTGGGCTCTCCTTGCCACAAAATTCTTGTGGGAAATTATTATAATAAAGCATACCTTCCAAACAATTGGGACTTTTAAGCCTCTAACAGTGTTAAATTTGTAATTTGGTATTATTAAAGAGTACACTCTAGGACAGAAGCTTTGAAACTTTTTTTGGTTCTGACCCACATGAAAAATACACTTTACCTTGCAACTCACTACACACACATAGGTGAGTGTGTGTGAAATAGCACAAATTTTACAAAACAATACTTACCTTTACCACATGCAATGCATGCTGATATTTTCAATATTTTTCTTTTCTTTCTTCTTTTTTTTTTTTTTTTTCTCTTCTTTGGGCCCCACCTGTGGGCCTCCCTGCAGGTTGCTGCTGGGAACTGGGGGCAGCAGCAGAAATGGAGGCAAGGCCAGTAGTGCTATTGATCTGGCCTTACCGTGGGGAGCAAGCCTCGGGTACCCCCACTAAGACTTCAGATCCCACCTATATCTGCCACCCCCACCAGGAGCCAAGGGTCAGACAGCATGCATGGACCCCTTAGTCTCATCACTCGGCCATTTTCTATCTTTTTGGTTTTGTAAAAATGCTGGGTAATCTACCCCACTGATTTCACAATTCAGTAATGGTTCCCAACCTGCAGTTTGATAAACACTGTTGAGGGAAAGATAGTCTTATCACAGCAGAGTAATGCAAGCACAGGGTCTCAGTTTGTCACCTGATAACCCTAGCTTTGACTCAGCTGCTACCCCACCTTCAGTGATCTCTAAGCCTTGCATTCATTTCTGTTTTCCTTCTTCTGTGATAGTCTCTGGTGCCACCTACCATGGGTAAATACAAACATGCAAAGAGATAAGACAGCAAACCTGTACCATCAGTCACAGGCTTTTAAGAAATCCTCATCTTGAACATAACAATCTATAAAATTGGTGATTATGTAATCAGCAATCAAGAGAAGGGCAAACATTGACAGAGAAAATAGTCCCATGAGAGTAAAACACATATAGCATTAACATTTTACAATCTTCCTCTCTCTAGACTTGTTTTTTATCCCAACCTCTCTAATGTCAATTTTTGCTCAGTGGGTAGAATACGGTTGCCTTCTTTGCCCTAATGCCCGCTTTCTTTCCCATAAAGTTGCTTTTCTGTTAGACTCATGGCAGCCTTCCATGCAGCCTCTCCCCATCCTTCTCCAGTGCTCTCTGAATAATGGAAGCTCTTTTATTCAATCCAGGGCACTAGCTCTCACTTGACTCCTCACCCACTAATCAATCACTCATTGGCCAAGGATTCCCAGTAAACTCTGGCTCCCCTTCCTCCCCTGCCAAGACATCTTTTCAGCTTTCATCAAACAAAGGCACATGATTACACAGCCAACATAGACCACAATAACACAAAACAAACGAGGGATTTTTTTTAAAAGTATTTATTTCTTTGCAGACAGCATATGATTCTATTGGTAGATATTCACTGTATCTACCCAGCATAAGATAAAGATTTTTATTTAACTTACCTAGGGATTGGGTGAAATTAATTGAGCAATAGGGAATCCCCTGCCCCTGCTCTGGCTAGAGGAAAATTCCCTTGTCCTTGTCTTTCTGTTTAACTGCACATATGTGGACCTTGCTAGTGATGTTATGCCATTTTTAACTTTCCATCTTATCACTTGTGGATTTTGTTAATTACTTTTTCCTTTTCCTACAATGAATCTTTCTTTTTTTGTTACTCAGATGAAGAAACTAAATAAGAATTAAACTTGTAATCTAGAGTGGAGAACTGTATCATCAACCTCCATTCAAAACATTGTTTCAGCATCTACTATATCATCTTTTGGAAGCCGTATTTTATTATGTCATTCCATCTAAAAAATATTGGTTAGGTAACCTTTAATATCAGGTGGACAAAGTTCACATAGAGAAATAACCAGTTTCACTCTCTTTTCTTTATTGTTTTTTTTTTTCATGATTTTAACTAATAAACATCTGTATGTAATTTTTTTCTAATATTGTATAAAGGTAAAAATCAACTATTATTCTGCCACCTAGACACAACCACTGAAAACACTTTGGTATATATTCATGTAAACTTTTTCATATATATATGTCACACACACATTAATGTAATATTTTAGAAAATCTGAAAAGCAGTTGCCTTTGGGTGATTGGAGTAGGGATAAATTTTTTTTCAACCTCTTCTTTTCTTTTAGAGACAGGGTCTTTCTCTGTTGCCCAGGCTGGAGTGCAATGGCAGGATCATAACTCACTGCAGCCTCAAACTCCTGGGCTCAAGCCATCCTCCCACCTCAGCTTCCTGAGTGGCTAGGACTATAGGCATGTGCCTCCATGCCTCGCTATTCTTTTTATTTTTTTTATTTTTTGTAGAGATTGAGTCTTGCTATGTTGCCTAGGCTGGTCTCAAACTCCTGACCTCAAGCAATTCTTCCACCTTGGCCTCCCAAAGTGCTGAGATTACAGGCATGAGCCACAGCACCTAGCTCTTTTCTACTTCTTTACATCTTTCTCTGCTTCCTACATTTTAAATAATGTCTATGTGTTGGTTGTAAGTCACAATAAAAGTAAGTAAAAAACTAAAAAGAATAACCAAGAAGCCATGGCAAGAAGAGAGGTCATTTGGTTGGCAGGGCAGAGGGATGGCGAGGTAGGTAGGATGCTGGGGTGTGGGGAAGGAGTGCTGGTGGGGTTGGGGACTGTCTGCAGAGGAAGGAAGTTCCAACAAATCATACCTACTTCTCAGTTCCTGCTATTGTTCCCTCAGGACTTTTGCATTGGGAGCACCTTCACAGTCACTTTCAAATATATGTTTATATTTTCCAAGACTTCACTAAGAGCTGATTAAAAACAAGAAACAAAAAACAAAAAACACCCAGATCTTTGCCAGTGTCAAGAATTGAGGAATAATTTATAAGTATTTCCTTAACTTCTGCTATTTGGATTATTATGAAAAATCCCACTCACAGATAGGATGTAGCTGGCAGGAAGGATGTGATTATTATCTGTGTTCTCACCGGCAGATGCAGAGAGGAAGAAGTACGGGCATCTCTGCAGGGCTAGGACTGCCTCCCCATAGACCACTATTTCAATGCAACTCTGTTAAATTACACTCCTTCACCAATCCCAGGAAACTCCCTTCTTTCCCTAATGAAGCATTTATCACCATCTCCACACTGAATCTACAGCCCATTCCCTCTCCTGCACCTTCATATCTTTGCCCCATCCATCTCTTCCCTTTGTTTTACTTTGGGAGGGAGGCTTGTTATATATTGCTTGCATAATGCTTTAATCATGGATTATGGGTTGCTTTACAGCTCCCTGAATGCCTTGGCAAGGTCTCTATATAAATAAAATTATTATTATTAAAGTCAATTAATCAAAGGCACAATTCACTTTTCAGCATCTGACATTCCAAACACTTACCGATGCAGAAGTCTTTTTGTTCATTCCAGTGTAGCAACATTTTAGAAATCAATAATATAGAACGTGGTACTATAGATTTCTTTAATTAGATTGTAATTTGTATGTGCATACGTACAGATGTGTTGACCTCTTAAGGTTCAGTTGTTGTTCAGCAGTGAAATAAGATATACTACTGAGTAATTATGTTTAGGAAGTGCGGGTGAGGCTTATCATATAATTTGAAAGCTATTTTAATTCATGTTCAACAAAAGAAAAGAAGAGAAGCAGCTCCCTATATAATTAGAATCTCTCATCCACCTCAATTTCTTTTGAAGGTTCTCTGTCTGGAGTAGCTAATTATTTGATTTTTTTTTGCTTTTAGTAAACTTTTTATTGAAGCACACATAATACTGATACAGAAAAGGGCACAAATCATAAGCATACAGCTCCATACTTTTCACAAAGGAAACAAACAAAAAAGGACCTCCCAGATCAAGCCACAGAACATTACCATTCCTCAGAGGCCCTCTCATATCACCTCTCATTTATCACCCCTACGCAAAAGTTATCCTGACTCCTACCCCCAGATTAGCTTTGCCTGTTTTGGAACTTTCTATACATGCAGTCATGCAGGATGTATTCTTCTGTGTCTGCCCAGTGATTTGTTTTTTATGGGACTTAGGGTTTTTAAATTTATTATCTACTGAGTACCTGCCATGAAGCAGGAATCGTATTAACAGCAGGGACTACAAAGAGCTGGTGGAGACAATCTACACCCTTGATCATCTTTTATTCCAGGAGGGAAGACAGACATGTAAACAGATGGGGTCAAATAAATGTTAGAGGTTCTGTGAAGGAAGACAGTGGGGGTCCAAGGAGATAAGGCTCAGTCCCACAGGGGCTTTGTAGGTAGGTTGAAAGACTTCCTATACATTCACCCTGATATCTATAATCTATCTTAAAATTCTCTAAGGACCTAATAAAAAAAGGATAGGAAGGTATAGATTTGGTTGGACCAAATTATTCTGAAAAGCCTTCCTGGGGTGTTGGTAGGAGTCTCCTTCCCCTTCCCTTTCAGTTCATTTCCATTCTTCTTCCCTTTTTTAGTTTTTCCATACCATTGCCCTCCTCTACTTCCCCTTCTCTCAACACTCCTTCTCCCTTTCCCCTCCTTCTTTGTCTTTCTCCTGCCAGACTCTACAGCTCCTCCCCACTCCTGACTGGTCCTTGCTTCCAGAGTGAGAACAGACAGGAGATTGACGCCTCCACACGCACGCTGCCCACATGTTCTGCATACTCACCTTCCCACTCGAATTTTCTTAGTGTTACACGGCCCACAGCATTCCTGGGGGCCGAAGGCCAAGGGCTGAGCAGGTAAAAAGGACAGATGAAAGGAAGATAGGTGTGGGTGGAGGATGAACTGAGGGGACAAGCAAAACCATTTCAATCAATTCTCCTTGGCGTCCTACTTTGAGTCCTACGGTCAATTGAGTTTAGCTGATTTAATATTTATTGTGTTCCTGTACTACTGCCAAGAACTATTCAATTTCAGATGTTGAGGTGGAATGGACATGGTTTTGTTTTGTTTTGGCTCCAGCAAATCCATTTTTCTCTCTCAAAACCCAAAAGGTGGTTGGTGGTGATTGCTCGTCCGCTGAGAGGATGCTGCTCTTGCATCTCCTGCCAGGGGGATGCTCTCTGTTCAGTGTCAATGGGAGACCATTTAAAACACCAGCAAGGGATCTGGACCTCCTGCTTCATCATTATGCCAAGAATCCCCATCCTGTATTTCTTTCTCATCTGATTCTGACAGGGTGGTTTTTGTCTCTTACCCCATGGCTTCCTAAATTAGAGACTTGGCTGAAAATGAACTGGCTGAAGTTCAATCCAGACAAGATGAATGCCCAGGGTTGGTAAACTATAGAAATTAGAACAGATAGCCCTGGTCCCCTTTTTCATGGGATTTTCCACATGGGGATGTAGAGTTTCAAGGGACAGAATGTGACTATCATTTGGCAAGTGTTAGGTTATACTAAGAGGCAGAGTGGTGAGATGGTGAACATCCATGAACTTTAGATCAACAATCTGAGTTTAGATCCTGGCTGCATCAACCAGCTGGATGACCTTGAAGGCTGTTCACCAGTCTGTCATTTGGGGTGGTAATGCTGGCCTCAAAGATGGTGAGAGGGAATCAGTGAGATCACGCGTGAGGAGGGCTTGGTAAAGTGCTTGGCACAGCTCCTTCTGTGAGCTGTGTCTTTATAGCTTCGGGATAGGATTCTGTGTGAACACCAGAGCATCCTCTAGCGAAAATGCAGAAGTTTGCCAATGTAAGGGCCCTGTGATAAAAGGCATTTGAGGGTCAGATTTCAGAAGGGGCATGGTTGAAACAAAATGTGCTCTCTAGTTTGCATGCTGATGAGCAGATCTTATGGAGTGCCAGGTCAAAAGCCTATTGGTCCCACTGATTCGTCAACAGGTACTACCTGTGTGAGGATCTTCTGTATCAATGACCCATCACCAGGGCCTGGACCCTGAATGATAGAGAGGCTGGCTGCAAGTTCATTTAGAGACCTAAGGCATATATTGCTAAATACAAGGAAAGCTTGATTTATGTTGTCTGGAAGCTCCTGAAGAAGCATCTCCCTATGCTTCTTTGAGCTGGAAAGTCCAATAAAATCAGAAATAACAACTTATGCAATATGAAAGCTCAAATATCCAAGTCCCATTCAAAGGTAAAAAACACGGAATAAGAACCAATATCAGGTAGATATTGATATAGGTATCTAATAGATGGTAAATGATGACAGGGTGCTCAGGTCATTTGCTGATTAATAACTCAAAAGATGTATGGGACAATTATATGCTTGTAGCTTGTATGTAAATGAAAGTATAATATCCTTTTTATGCCATAACATATTTATTTAAAGTTTTTTTTGTACCTGGAGGCATGCCTTGTGCTGGAATTAGAGACAGGAAAAGACACAGGCCTGTCCCAAAGGTGGCCACAATCCACTGTCTAATTCCAGGCTACTCAATGTAGTTTTCACACACAATATAAAAGTTTCCCTGAGAAAGCACATTTCTAAAGTTATCATGGCAGAAATAAGATTGGAGACCAATTGATTCCTTTTTTTCTCTTTTATGCTACCTCCAATGGGTCAGGAAATCCTGTTACCTCTATCATGAAAATGTAACTAGACCCTACCCAGCATCTCACCACCTCTCCCACTACCACCCAAGACCATGCCACCACCATCTCTCACTGGGGACAGCCTCCTAACTGGTCCCCCACTGCACTCCGAACACAGCAGTCCCAGTGATCCTTCTAAAGAGTGCCACCCCTCTACTCAAGGCTCCATGCTCACTCAGAGTAGCAGCCCAAGTCCTCACAATGGCCCTGGAGGCCCCAAGGCATCTGAGCTCTCATTCCTGCCCTGGTCCCATCTCCTCCCTGCTGGCCTTCCCCACTCTGCTCTACTTCACTGGCCGCCTTGCTGCCCCCAACGCCCAACCTCCCAGTGATGCTCCCCTGGGGCCTTTGCAGTAGTTCTCTCCGCCTGGTCCACTCTTCCTTCCCAAAGCCCCATGACTAACCGCCTCATGATCTTCCAACTGTCATTTGACTGTCACCTTCTCAATGAGACTTATGCTTACCACAGGATTTTAAGCCACTCCCCACACACACTCCCACACTCTGATTCCTGCACTCTGGTACTCCTAACTTCTGCATTTCTATCATTGACTTGCTTCTCTACGTTTGTGTAATTTACTTTATTATTACACTTATTGTTTATTCTTTGTCTCCTCCCACTAGGATGTAAACTCCATTTTTGTTGTTTTAGTCACTAGTCTTTTCTCATCACTTGGAATATTTAACAGCATATATTTATTAAATGAATAAATATATCACATTATCAGGATAGGAAGATATCTCAGAAATAATCTGACCTCCAACCTCATAGCTCAGATTTTTCAGGGCATATCTAATACACAAACTGAGGACAATTTATACTTTGATGCTCTGAATTCAGCTTGGTTAAGACTGCACTCTTTGGCAACAGATTTATTTATAAAGTTCAATTCGACTTTGAATAGTGCTTCTAAAATCATCTGTGGTGAAGTCCTTTTTTAAAAAAAAAAAATTCCAATCTGCAATAGTGCCAGACTTTTATTCATTACGATAATGATGAATTTCTAGGAAAGTAAAATTTAAAACTACAATAGAAAAAATTATTAAATTGATAATAAAATATAATGCATTAAGTTCAACAGAAATATAACTACTCTGTTAAATTGCTATAAAAATTTGGAACACTTACTTTTACTTTCTGTTCTTACGGCCTGGTGGGCGAGTAATGGCAGCTGGTGAAACATGCTTTGAGGGGCATCCACCTTGACTTGGCTTCAGAGTTCGCTCTTCTCTCCTGCCCTTACTAGACTCCCAGCATCTCCTCCCGGTCGTACCCTCAGTTTAACAAGGTTGCCCTGTGCTCTTTGCTAGTTGTGCTGTCCGTGATTTCTTTCATGAGAGCACGTCCAGAGACTTTCTACGGAATTCTTGCAATTCCAGTTTTATAGAAGCCCAGCGAGTTGACCTTTGGAATATGGGGATAAAGCCAAACCTTTCCAAAGCCACTTATTCTTCTGTTGAAGAGCAGCAAGGCCACTGTTTGTGGTTTAGCTTATATTTTATCATGCTCACTGTTATTAATAATTTATTTATTATTAAATATAATTTATTAATGTTATACATATTTCTTAAAAAGCAATGTGCTTCATAGAGTTTATATGTATGATACCTGGGGACATCTAAAAATAAATCTGAAATTTTATCAATATGTATGAATGCAGTGGGCAATATATTTCTCTTATTCAGGGCAATTGAGTCTAATGCTGGATACAGTAACAATAAGGATTGTATACATAAAAAAGATGTGCCTATTTAATGTTTTGGGGGAGGAAGTCTAAATATAATTTGGAAAATGAAAAAAGAAGTAAACTCATATTTCTCTAGACATTTAAAAAATATGATACATGCAACAGAGTTCATATTTTAGGGTGATGTAATTTTCCCTCTTAACAATACAACGATTGAGGTTTTGTAATGTTACCAGGCATTTGTTTTTAGTTTATGTATGGGATTCTCCATGGAGATACATCCATAACATGAAGGCATCCAATATAGAAAATGACATGCAATGCCTTTATTCTTCCAGTTTAATTAATGCTGTGACAACCACTTGGCAGAGACGGCAGTGGAGAGGAGGCCTCTGTAGGGAACTGAAGGTTATAAGCAGTAAGGAAATTGTCAAACTGTTACTGGGACCCAACATATCAAAACCCAAATCTTTCTTTGCAGCATCACTGGAGATAAATTCCAAGGAGAACAAGCAACTTTAAAAATCAGATTGTTTAGTTTAACAAAAAGAAAGTTCTTCCAGTAGAAGAGGAAAGTTAAAGAAAAAAACAAAAAGAAAGTTCATAATGGTAGAAGTCATAACCCTCAAATGTAGTTTGAATTTCTAGAAAATGGTTTCTCATCTTTAGAAAAAAATAATACCCTAAAGTTACCCAAGCTATATGTGCTCTCAATTCCTTATGTGCTTTGCTTGAGGAATTCAAATGATTTACTGAGCCCCAAGTCTGCGCTGGCTACAATGGAGTGAGCCAGGGGACAGAAAATGCCCAAATCATCAGATACAGAACAGGTGGGTGATGAGGACTAGGGGAAAAATAAAATTCTTAGGGCTAGAGAGTGAAGTGGAGGTGCCATTGCAGTTGGGGGATCAGGGAAGGCCTCTCTGGCATTTAGTCTGAGACCTAAGCAAAGGGAGGGAACGAGCCACCAAGAAACTAGTGTTCCAGGCCAGGGGAGAGCCAGTGCCAAGGGCTGAAGCCTAAGCCTGTTTTCTGAGCTTGAGGAAGAGCAAGAGACAAGTGTGGTGGAGCAAGGGGAGCAGGTGGAAGGTGGGTGGGGGGGACTGAGGGAGCTAGCCAAGAGCCCCTTGTGTAGGGTCTTGTTGAGGATTCTCAGTTCTATGAAACCAAGGCCCCCTTTATTATAACAAATATTTCCTAATGGCCCTTTTACTCTCTTATAATAAAATTTGTAGATAATATAACCTTCACTCATAGTTTAAAAAAATTAATATAGTACCATAACTCTAGGAAGAAATAGAAGACCTGCAATAAAATAAGTATTTCCCAACAATGCCAGAAAATATAGTGAATTAGTAGGATGCTTGCACTTCTACATAAAATCACTGTAATATGACAATGGATTGATACAGGTGTGCTGGTAATTTAAATAGTGTAATGTTAAGCAGAGCATGGTGGCACATGCCTGTAGTCCCAGCTACAAGGGAGGCTGAGGTGGGAGGATCGCTCATGCCCAGGAGTTCAAGGCTGTAGTGTACCATGATCACACCTGTGAATAGCCACTGCACTCCAGTCTGGGCAACACAGAGAGACCCTGTACCTTAAAAAAAAAAAAAAAAAACAAAACCATAATGTTGCTGTCAGTGTTGAGATTTTCTAAAATGGTGACTAGCACTTGAAGAGTTTTGAACAAAACAAAGGATAAGCATCCCTTGAGGTATATTATAGTTGTATTCTTCAATAATTAGTAAAATTTTGTAAAAATCAGTTTATGTGTAAAATGGAGTTAGGATCTTGGCTTAGATCATAATTAACAGATTTCAAGAGGACTTTCAAAAGTCTTGCTGGACACAAGATGAATTTGCATTGTGTGAGGCTGTCCTGAGCATCGTGCGACAGCCGGCATTCCTAGCCCTGCCCACTAACTACCGGGAGCCCCTCCGCGTATTTCCCATAAGCCTCCAGCAGGCATTGTGATTGTCTGCAACCCTGACACAGACTTTGGGTTTTATGAGAAGGTGTTGGGAAGTTTAGTGCATTGCTATAGACCAGTGCTGTCCCATAGAACTTTACATGATGACGAAAATATTCTGTATCTACCCTGTCCAATAACGTAGCTGCTAGCTACATCTTGCTATTAAGCAATTGAAGCGCGGCTAGTGAAACTAAGGAACTGAATTTCTAATTTAATTTTTTTTCAATTTATTTAAATTTAGGTACACGTGGTTAGTGGCTGCCATGTGGGACAAGGCAGCTAGAGACTGGCAGTATAGATGCCCAACAGTTTTTCTCTTGTAGTTGTCCCCCACCTTTGCCTTCACAAACATTTCCTTTTGATTTTGCTGACTTATCCACATTGGAAAAGACAACTTCTTGGAAATGCTGGACTTGGGGCATCATACCAACACTTACTTGAGGCCTAACCAAGTACTACTTGAACTCCCCATGTGTGGTTACAGCTGTGCTAGAGCCCCTCTCACTCGCTGATACCCAGTACCTCTTACCAAACACTGGGCTAACAGTGAGCTGGGTCAGCTACCCAGAAAACAGAATGCCTGCAGGCAGAAGTGCATCTCACCTATAAACAGAATTACCTGAGGAACTCAAGTGTCCCAGGAACTTGAATTTTAAAGACCAAGTTGTAGCACAGTGAGGACTGAGCTGGGAGAACAAATAATAGGGCAAATTAAAAGAGGGTTAAACAGGAGCCAAGAGGGGATGCAGAAATGATCCAAGAGAACAGTTTAATCTGGGGCAGACGAGACTTAAAGCAACAGGACAGTAGGAGCAAATCCAGGCGACAGTGTCACCTTGCTTCAGGAGTGGTGGAATCCCACTTGGGTGAGGCTCCCCTGCCAACCAGACCCTGCCCTACTCTCCCTGAGGAAGAAAACATTCCTGGCCCCCTCCAGGACTTGCTTGTTATTTTCCCTTAAAATGTTGGCAGTTCCTCAGAGCCCAGGTCGCAAGTCACCATCTCTCTCAGTACTTATTCTTCTGCGCTGTGTGCCTCTACCACAGCACTCACCCCAACCAGGTGCAACGAGCCTCCCCTGCCCCCCTAGTGGATGTGACCTTCCCTACTCTAGAACCGCCTGAGCACTTCCTTGGTCATGAAACAACACGGTGTGTGCATCGTCGTCCTGTCTTCCTCACTAGGGGAAGCTCCTGCAGGCAAGGACGGGGTCCCACTCATCTGCATATCCCCTGCACAGTGCCCGGCCAAGGGAGGTGCCTGATGAACATGGGTGTATGGGAAATCTAGTTGCTTTTCTCTTTAAGACAGAGAGTCCCCATGTGTTAGGCATAATAATGGCCTCCTAAAGATGTCCACATCCTGTTCCCCCAAATGTGTGACTCTGTTGTTTTACGTGGAAACCTTGAATACATGGTTGCCACTGGATGTCCTCCAAGGACCCTTATAACTAAATGGGCTGTGAGAAACAAGATATACACAGCAAGGTTCTAGGGCGCAGGTGTTCAGCCCAGGCAGCATATTAGAACTCCAAGTCCTGAGCTCTGCCCCTAGAGCTCCTAATTCAGTCTTGATGTCATTCTCTTTTAACTCTTCAGATAATTCTGTTTTGTAGTCAAGATTGAGAACCACTCTTCTAGGACAGCACATCTTAAATTTTAATGTGCACATGAATCAAGTGTGTAGCTTGTTAAAATGTAGATTTTCATTCAGAGGGTTAGGAGTGGGCCCTGAGTTTTCCATTTATCACCAGCTCCCAGGTGATGCTGAAGCTTGATAAACCACACTGTGGGGTTCTGGGGTTCTAGGGGAAGATAAAGCAATCAAGAACGTGGCCTGGCATCTTTCATGGTATATGGAGGGCACAAAAGGAAAATGAGACATAATCCCAGATTTCTTCTTGACACAACCCAGAGCATGTAGGGTCAAGCCAAGAGTGCGAGGAGCCAAGGACTAGTGGCTAAGGAAGACAGAAAAGGACTGGAGATTGGACAAGGGCCACAGTCATGAGGCTGGTCTGACCCCTCCCAGTAGGGTCACAGTTCTCTGGCCAACAGATCTTTGGGAGGCAGGACACATACTTGTAGCCAGGTATCTCTTTTTTAAAATTTTGCTCCCTTTTTCATTCCCTGCTGCAGCTACTACAAATCTTTGCCATTCTCCTCACCCATGTCTTCCCTACTCGCTTTCTGGCAAATGGCCTTCTCTCCTCATCCAGAGAACAGGCCCAGCAGCTGAGAATGCTCAGCCTTTCACTTCATGCAGACATAGCTATGTTCACAGGCATCCTTCCCAATACTTTCTTCTCCAGTGGAAGAAGACAAGGCCCCTCTTCTGCTCCAGGCTAACCCCTGCCTGTCTTCTGGCAGTGTCTTTTTCAAAACATTGTCTACAACTCTGGTTGGTTACAACCAGCATTTGCATTTTTCGTTTTGATTTTATATGGTCTATGTTACCTTATTTTTCTAAATAGCATTTAAATATTAATAAATATTTGGTATCAACTTCATTATTTTGTATTAACATAATATTTGGTATTAACTTTATTATAACTTACTATTATAAATAGTAAGAGAAAGCAGAGCTTTGTTTAAATTATGTGTATGCATGTGTGTACTGAGTCATGCTGTAAAAATGCATTTCTTACTACAGGTTGCTAAGAGTTTGAAAAACACCTTTCTCATGCCTATCTCCTTCAGTATTGTGCCCCATCTATTTTTGTTTCTCTGTCCTCTATCTTCTTCCTTTCCTATGTATGTAAACACATTCAATGTTCCCTGACTTTGAAGAGATTATCTTTCCCCAACCGTG
The DNA here is from genome assembly GCF_040939455.1 of Microcebus murinus. Classification (NCBI taxonomy): domain Eukaryota; kingdom Metazoa; phylum Chordata; class Mammalia; order Primates; family Cheirogaleidae; genus Microcebus; species Microcebus murinus. Next base: position 60,711,058 of record NC_134112.1, read on the forward strand.
CATTTTTCTACATAGTTTCTACACTACTGTATTACTTTCCTAGGGCTGCTGTAACTATATACCACAAATTGGATGGCTTCGACAACAGAAATGTATTGTCTTACAGTCCTGAAGACTAAAAGTCTGAAATCAAGGTGTTGGCAGGGTGGGTTCCTTCTGTGGTCTCTGAGGGAGAATGTATTCCAGGCCTCTCTCCTTGACTTGTAGATGGCCACCTTCATGTTCACCTGGCGTTCTCCCTGAATGCATACCTGTGTCCAAGTTTCCCCTTTTTATATGGACACGAGTCATGTTGGATTTGGGGCCACCCTAATGACCTCATTTAGCTAATTATATCTGCAAAGACTCTATTTCCAAATAAGATCACATTCTGAGGTACTGAAGGTCAGGACTTCAGTGTATGACTTTTTGAGGGACACAATTCAACCCATAACAATCACCTTCTCTCGGAGTCAAGATTCTGGAATGTGAAACCCCCAACATTTACTATCTATTCCTGTATCTGGGATTCGCCCTTCAGGTCATTGCAATCTGTTTTCTCCCCAACCTACACTCCAGTGGGAATGCTCTTAAAGTCATTTAAGCTAATTGTCAAGTGTGATAAATAAGTTTTACCTTTTCTATTTTATTTAATCTTTGTGATTTGATAGAGTTTATACTCTTTTCAGTTGAAACTTTTTTCATTGGCATAGATGACGCAAACTTCTCTGGTGTCAACCTTGGCCCTCTTCTCTTTTCACTATTGCTTTTTGTAGGCTCTTGTCCATGGTCAGGACTTCAGCTGCCACCCATAAACCAATGACTCCCAAATCTACCTCTAGTTGAGAATTTCTCTGAAGATCCTCACATCTTAGAGATGACTGACTGTTGTAGGGACAAGCCTATAACTTAGGTAGAATAATCTTGAACAATACAAAATAATAAATCATAAGGTCCTAAATCATTTGATAAAGTCAGCTGGTTTTCTGGTCTTTTCACCTAACAAGGATGGCACTATCACTGATTTTTCAAAATAGTCATTATTTTCCACTGAAACTGCTTGCTTTAATTGTATGTCTTGTTTAGGCCTCTATGAGTATAAACAACTATTAAGTAAGCATTCTTATCTCAAAAATTCTTCATCAGCCGGGCGCGGTGGCTCAATCCTAGCACTCTGGGAGGCTGAGGCGGGCGGATTGCTCAAGGTCAGGAGTTCAAAACCAGCCTGAGTGAGACCCCGTCTCTACCATAAAAATAGAAAGAAATTAATTGGCCAACTAATATATATAATATAAAAATCAGCCGGGCATGGTGGCTCGTTCCTGTAGTCCCAGCTACTCGGGAGGCTGAGGCAGGAGGATCGCTTGAGCCCAGGAGTTTGAGGTTGCTGTGAGCTAGGCTGACACCACGGCACTCACTCTAGCCTGGGCAAGAAAGCGAGACTCTGTCTCAAAAAAAAAAAAAAAAAAAAAAAAAAAAATTCTTCATCAAACAATGAGGCAGATATATAGTTACCCCTTTTACCCCATGTGAGAATAAGTAGAGGAAAATTCTGAAGGAATAGGAATCAACTGGAATAATTGCGTGTCCTCCATACAAAACTCCACAGCCCTGTCCCAAGCATAACCTTCTTAGGCATCTACCATGCCACTGTATAAAGCCAATTACCTGTCTCCCGTCACCCAGCACATATTCTGGTGTTACTTTTCCTAGGGCTTCTTTCATTTAACAAATAAATATTCAGTAGAACTTGGCTATAAAGATACTATCTATAAGTAACATCCCTGAATTCACCAAAAGCATGGCTCGATGATCCTTAAAGTAAGTGCCTCTGTCAGATGGAAAAACACTCCATGCTGGTGCCATCACTTGTTTATTTTGTAATCCTCATCTTGGTTGTTGTTTGCATTGGTTATTATATATATCTATATTCTTCTGTCCTGCCAATTATAATTTTGCTACTGCTGACATTGACTTCCAACCAGAATAATTATCAAATGTCACTAATGCTGTGAAGCATATTTACAAAACCTAATTGACATGTCAGTCTTAACCTAAATCTCAGCCTCCTCTGAGCACTCCCTCACTGTTCAGTGTGTTGCTGTTGAACTGTCCTTTTGTGGGCTTAAAATTGCCATCGATATACTTTCAGGTGTATTAATTTATAAGAACTAGTTTGGGAAAAGCAATTTTTCCAGAGTATTTTAATATAGACATCTAACAATTCTTCTTGTTCATTAAGTTTGTGAATCTACAGATACAAGGCTATGTGAAAGTCTAGAAATAATTTTCAAGCCCTTACTGTGTTCTTAGTAAGTCCATTACATTGTCTCGCCATCACAAGTCATAGATTTTTAAAATAGTATGTTATGCTCAATGCATTGTCTTCCTCTCATTGTCAGCATTTAAAAGTCAGGTTCCCATGACAACTGAGCCCCACAGGGTCCCCGCCGGCTGTTCATGACTTATGAAAGACTGAACACCCAGCTGAGATTGATTGCAGGGTTTCAAGCTTCAGCTCCAGCCCCTCTCCATGACCCACGAACATTTCCAGTGGGGAAGAAGACACAGGCCTGGTTTACACCTGTCAATACTGCCTGCTTCTTCCCCACACATGAACTTCCTTGATGGTACTCCCTCTCCGAGCTAATCAAGGGCAAGGCTTCAAAGGAGAAACAGACCAGCTCCTTACCACAAACATTTTGTGGCCCCTTGGAATACTGTATAGTGCAGTTATGCTGATACTGCATTTGGCAAAGGTAAACTAAGAGACCCTGAATTTATGTTTGAGGTTCTATGACCCCACTAAGTAGGATTCCAAGGTTGTTCTCAAAGATTCAACCTAGGATGTATACTGTTTCTAAAGAACATGTTATTAAAAACACACTGATCAACCTAGCCTTAACAAAATTGTAGCCATGATATAATAGGGTAAAGTATGGCTTTGGTTTGAATCCGGGGTCCACATCTTACTTAGCTGGGCCTTGGAGATACCACTTAAGCCCACCAAGCTTCATCTTCCTCATTCATAAAAAGGAAGGCTACTATCTTCTTTGCAGTGCTGATGAAAATGTAGCAGGATTTTTTAAAGCAGAGAATTTAAATCTAGAGTTTTCTTTCTCCTTTTTGTCTTTTGTGTTATATTAAAAAATAATTCCTTTTAATTTTGATAGATTTAGGGATATAAGTGGGTTTTGGTTACATGGATGAATTGTATAGCAGTGATGTCTAGGTTTTTAGTGCACCTGTCACCTGAATAGTGTACATTGCACTTGATAGGTAGTTTTTCTTCCTTCACCCTCCTCCCATCCTACTCCCTACAGAGTCTCCAATGCCCACTGTACCACTCTGTATGCCCCTGTATCCCCATAGTTCCCACTTATAAGTGAGAACATGTGTATTTAGTTTTCTATTCATTTAGGATAATGGCCTCCAGTTCCATCCTAGTTGCAGTGAAAGACATTATTTCACTTTTTTTTATGGCTGAGTAGTATATTCATAGTATATATATATATATATATATATATATATATATATATATATATATATCTCCCATTTTCTTTAATCACTCCTCAGATGATGGGCACTTAAATTCATTCCATATCTTTGCAATTGTGAATTGCGCTGTGATAAACATGAGTACATGCATCTTTTTGATATAATGACTTCTTATCCTTTAGATACCCAGTAGTGGGATTGCTGAATTGAGTGGTATATCTACTTTTAGATCTTTGAGGAATTTTCATACTGATCTCCATAGAGGTTGTACTAATTTACATTTCCATCAACATTGTATAAATGTTCCATTTTCACCGCATCTGCACCAACATCTGTTGTTTTTTGACTTTTTAGTAATGGCCATTCTGACTGGGATAAGATGGGATCTCATTGTGGGCATCTTTTCATGTGCTAATTATCCACTTAGAAATTCTATGTATGATGTGTCTCTAAAGTTCTTGGCTGTTTTAAAAATTGGGTTGACTTTTTATTATTAATTATAGGTGTTATATATTCTAGATACTAGTTCTTTGTCAGATTGTAATGTAAAAATCATCTCTCAGTCTATGACTTGCTTTTTCACTCTCTCGATAGCTTTGATAAATATGACTTCCTAAATGTAACTCTGTCCAATTTATCACTTGTTTCCTTTATGAGTTAGTACTTGTGGAAAGAAAATTTTGCCTACACCAAGGTCATAAAGATACTTTCCCTTGTTTCTTCCCCAAGGATCTTCATTGTCTTTACCTTTCTCATTTAGGTCTATAATAAATACATCTAGAATTATTTTAGTATATGGTGTGAGAGAGAGGTCAAGATTTGCTCCAGTTTTTTTTTTTTTTTTTTCCTTTTGGAAAGTTATTCTTTCCCCATTGAATTGCATTAGGCTCATGTCATCAATTGGGTGGCTGTATATGGGTGGATTTATTACTGGACTATTTCATTTTGTTGCTCTACATATCTATATCAGTACCATACCACCCTGATTATTGTAGCTTTACAGTAAGCTTTGGAATTAGGCAGTGTCAGTCTTTCAATTTTATTTTCCTTTTTCAAAATTGTTTTGTCAATTTTAGTTCCTTTACTTTCCATATAAAATTTCAAATCAATTTGTCAATTCCCACAAAAAAACTGTGGGGATTTTGAATGGGATGGTACTGACTAAATAAATCAGTTTGGAAATAATTAACATCGTAACAATACTGAGTCTTCCAATTCATGAATATTTACATTTAAGTCTTTGAAAATCTCTCTCAGAAATGGTTTATGATTTTTTTTTTCAGGTACTGCACATCTTTTGATACCTATTCATTTTCATGCATCTGTAAATTTTTGTTTGTTTGAAGACAGGTTCTCACTCTATCACCCAGGCTAGAGTGCAGTGACATGGTCACAGCTTGCTGCAGCCTCAAACTCCTGGCCTCAAGTGATCCTTCTGCCTCAATCTCCTGAGTAGCTGAGACTACAGGCATGTACTACCATGCCTGGCTAATTTTTTTTCATTTTTTTAGAGGTGGGTTCGCACTATATTGCCAAGGCTGGTCTCAAACTCCTGGCCTCAAGCAATCCTCCCACCTCCGCCTCTGAAAGTGCTGGGATTATAGATATGAGCCACTACACTCAGCCTCTGTAAATATTTTTTTCATTTTCCAGTTGTTTGTTGCTATTATTTGGAAACACAATATTGGTTCTTATATTACATTTGTATATTCTCTTGGATTTTCTACATATACAAAGACATCTTATTCTTTATTTCTAATATTTAAGCCTTTCATGTCTTTTTCTTGCCTTACTGTTCAATGTTGGTATTATTTCTTCCTTACATGTTTAGCAGAATATACTAGTGAAATCAACCCAGCTACAGTTCAGTGGCATCATCAGATCTCACTGCAACCTCAAACTCCTTGGTTCCAGTGATCCTCCTGTCTTAGCCTCCTGAGTAGCTGGGACTACAGAGTCATGCCACTATTCTCGGCTAGTTTTTCTACTTTTTGTAAATATGGTGGGTGTCTCACTTTTGCTTAGGCTGGTCTCAAACTCCTGAGCTCAAGTAATCTTCCCATTTTGGCCTCCTAGTGTGCTAGGAGAATTACAGGTGGGAGCCACTTTGCCTGGCCAAGTCTTTTATTTTTAAAAATTATTTTATTTTTTTTAGAGGTGAGGTCTTACTATGTTGCCCATGCTGGATTCGAACTTCTGGGCTCAAGTGATCCTCCTGCCTCAGCCTCCTGAGTAGCTAGGACGATAGACTACACTGTGCTTAGCATTTTCCTTTATCTTAATACTGCAAGGGCCATTTGAAATTTTACTATTAAAATTTAGTTTTTAGTATTTGAAGTTTTAGTATTTAAAAAAAGGAATTCCAATTGTATCACAAATCTCATCTCCCCATTTAAAAAAGTCTCTATAATTTAGGAGTAACTCTCCAGTGAGGTGGTCCACCTTTTAGAGGGGCTCTGAGTACTCCTGTGCAAGAGCTTAACCCTTTCCAGTGAATAGGTAAAGTTTTCTAACCAGAGGAGCCAGAGATTTATGTATACATTTTCCTTACGTACAGTATTTCCATTTACATACTGAAAACTCCCAAGTTTTTATCTCCAGCCTGGGCTTCTACACTGAACTCTAGACTTGTCTATCTAGCTGTGTACTTGACATCCACTTAGATACTCTTAGTCTTTTCATGCTGCTATAAGAAAATACCTGACACTGGGTAATTTATAAATAGAAATTTACTGCTCACAATTCTGGAGGCTGGAAAGTCCAAGATTAATGTGCTAGCAGATTTAGTCTCTGGCAAGGGCTGCTCTCTGCTTCCAAGATGGCACCTTGTTGCTGCATCCTCCAGAGGGGAGGAGATCTATGACCTCATGTGACAGAAGGCACAGAAGTGCAAAACAACAAAAGGGATGAATGCTGTGTCCTCACATGGCACAAGAGAGGGGAGGGCAAAAAGGGTTGAACAGCTCCCTCACACCTCTTTTATAAAGTCACTAATCCATTAATCTAATGGATTAACTAATCGCCTCTTAATACTATTACATTGGTGATTATGTTTCAACATATAAAATTTGGGAAGACACATATATGCAAAATATAGTAGATATCTCACAGAAATCCCCAACTTACTATGCTTATACCTGAACCTCCTATACTATCCCTCTTAACCCCCAAATTTTTCCTCCAGTCATCCTCATCTCAGCTAGGGTCAACTCTACCCTTCCAGATGATCAGGTTAAAAACCCTGAAGTCATCCTTGACTTTTAAAACTGATAATTAATTAGCAAGTCCTGTAGAAGTTTATTTCAAATTATATTGAGAATCTGATAACTTCCCACTACTTCCACTGCTAACCTTATCTGAGCCACCATTATTTGGCAACTATATTATTTTGATAACCTAACTGATCTTCCTGTTTCCTCCTTTGGCTCCTACAGCTTATTCTCAACTAGCATTCAGTAAACTTCGAAATCTAAGCCAGATCACGTGACTTTTCTGCTCAAGTATCTCCAGTGCTCCTCAACTCACACAGACTAAGAACCAAGGTCCTACACAGGACCTAGCCCCCAACACCTCTTTGACCCTACCACAATTGCTCTTGCTGTTTTGTTCTCACCATATTGATCTTCTTATAGCCAGGGCTCATGTGCTTTGGAAGAACAGCAGAAAGATATTTGGGGAAAGCGGGGAACGTGTGGGCAACAAGCAATCTCTGCCCTATCAATTCAGATTTTTAGATGACATAAAATATATTCCATCAGTATCCCATAATAACATTTTCAACCTAATATGTTCTATGTGGTGGTTTAAAGCATGTCTACAAATTCTTTGACACTCCTTTCATCAAGAGGTGGGTCTGTCCCCATCTTTCTAAATATAGGTGGGTCTTTATCACTGCTTTGACAAACCCAATGCTGCTAAAGTGATGCTATGTGACTTCTGAGGTTAGATAAGGCCATGCAGCACCTGCTGGTTTCTCTTGGCATGCTGGCTTTCAGAACCTAGTTACCATGCCATGAGGATGTGGAGAGAGCACATGGAAAGACAGTGTGATCTAACATTCTTTATAGAATTAAGATTCTAAGTGGGTTTGATTTTTCCTTTTCGGGCTAGATACTAAATACTGCCTCTTCATATGCTGAAGGGAATGGAGGTTATATAAATAGTGGAGAATTGCTATTTGAAAAAAATAAAAAATTAACTTATAGTTTTTGAACAATGGAGATAACCACCTTCTATACATTTTCTTTAACTCATTTCAAGATGGTTTTTCCCCTCACCATGTCATAAATACTACTTTTAAGGACTAAGACTGTTAAATCACCAAATAACTACCTCTATCTTCATGATGCCAATGTTTATACTTCCAGTAACTCTAATTTCCAACCCAAATCCAACTACCTACTTCATATTTCCACTTGGATTTCTCACAAGCACTTCAATGGCAATAGGTCCAAAACTGAGCACACAATCTTCTCCAGCCCTGCAGACCTGGTCCTCCCCCAGGATTTTCTATTTCAGGAATGGCTCTATACTGATAGCACCTATTATCCAGGCCAGAAACCTGTCTCCTTTGTCCACTGCTGTATCCCTTGCACCTAACACAATGCCTGGCATATAGCTGGTACTTAGAATTTATTAAACAAATATTGAATACTCTTATGGAAACTGACCATTAAATCAGACCCTTAACTCCTTGAAGGAGCAATGAAATGGATTATTGCTTATCCAAAATTCAGGCAAATCTCTAATGCCTCTAAAACCCAGGCTCTTTGCCTCATGCCAAAGCTACCACTATTTACTTGAACAGTTGAATGCCTTCTAAAATTCCTATCATTACTGTGCATCAACATGCAGTTAAATGAATGAATTGATTACAATTTTCTCTGCTCTACCAAATTTCTACTTCTCATACTGTGTCTCATAAATGTGTATCACTGCTGGAAAATGAACATTAACTGTGTATTCAGGGCATGTAATGGCAAATTTGAGTGAAATGTTGATATCTTGATAGGAAAAATTTCTTTGAGCTCTACTAAGCATTTCTGAAAGCAAATCGTGTCAGCAGACTGAAATTACATGCAAAATTATCTAAACTATTCATATGATAGGCAGTCATACTTTGTAGTAGATGAAGCTTTCAAAATGTAAGAGATAAAGCTGAATAATATCAACCTCTGGTCTAATTATCTCCAATCCAAGTCTCTGCCTATGGCTAAAGGCATAAAATGCAAACAATTGCAGTACATGATAGTGTGAGACTTCAGGTAGCAATGGAGGACACTATTACAGCTCTGACTGCACAAGAGACAGTTTCTGAATTTCATCTATTTTTGAGACTTACTGAGCAATTAATGTGATAAGAGATGTATTTTCCTGGACTTGATCCACTACTTTTCCTTTGAATATTACAAAGCAGAGTGGTACATACTTTGGAGGGACTGAGTAGGCTTCTTCCTGTCTGGATCTTTCATGCTTCAGACCACCTTAATTACATTAACCAGTTATTGGCTAGCTGGAGGTATACCACTAAGTGTTCAGCCATTATACCTCGAGGGCAAACAATGTAAGTCTTCAGTCACCTGCTCTCTGACTTGATCATTTTCAGCTACACCTTTGATTATCCCACAGGATGCTGCAAAGTAAGTAATGAAATCTGCATATGGATTAGAGCCTGGCAGATAACCCTTCAATTCTAAAAATGTAAGGTATTGTGCCCATTTGAGTAACTCCAAAATTTAGACAGATTTTTCTAGGTATGGTTAGGTAAGAGTATAGTAAAAAAAGGATGTGCCTCTTCTTTTTATAGTTAGAATGTTGCCATATTTCCTCACTTACCTCCTTTCTAGCCCACAAATACTTCATGATAATAACAATAACTAACATTTATTGAGCACTTACTTTGTGCTAGGTACCTTGCTTAGATTAGGGTTTCTCAGCCTCTGCAAAATTCACATTTGGGGCCACATAATTGTTAAGAGGTATATACTTTAGTATACAGTAGTCCACCCTTATCTGCAATACATTCCAAGACACCCAGTGGATGCCTGAAACCTCGGATAGTACTTAACCCAATTGCCATAACTGGAACATCTTTCATGTCTTCCACCCACAAATTTAATGCCTTTTCCACCTTAACTAAGCACTTATCACAGTGTGGCTCTAGCTATTGCAGTTTGAGATGCACAGCAAAACTAGCACAAATTTTTTTACTTCTTTACAATTCAGATAGAAGATTCATTCTTACTATAGATCTTAGTGACTTTAGCATACGAGTTTTTTTCTGTCCTTATTGAGAACTTTCACTTTAAATTAAACACTTTATGGTTTCTTTGGTATATCTAAACTACCAGCATCATTACTCTTATGCTTTGGGGTCATTAAGTTAAATAAGGGTTATGAGAACATAAGCACTGTGAAACTGTGAAAGTTGACCTGATCCTAAATGGCTACTGAGGGACTAACAGAAGTGGCACATAGGTTGTAGACAGGCTATGCAAAGGTATCATTCACATTGGGGGCGGTATAGAGCTGCATGGCAATCAATTTAGAACTTATGAATTATTTCTAGAATTTTCTATTATTTTCAGACCATAGTCTGAGGTTGGCTGTAGATAACTGAAACTGAGGAAAGCAAAACCAAAAATAAGGGTGTACAAATCACTGTATTCAGCATCTCTGGCCTTTTCCCTTCCCACCCTACACCTGGTTGTAACAAACAAAAATGTCTCCAGAAATTACTAAATGTTCCCTGGTGGGCAAAACTGCCCTCTCTTGAGAACTACTGCCTTAGATATACCAATTTATTTAATTCTGTAAACAACTCTATGAGGAAATTCTATTCTCTACTATTCAGGTGAGAACACAGAAGCACAGACAGGGTAAATAACTCACCATACAGCCAGTATAGATACAGCTGGTATTTGGTCCAAGGTAATCTGACTCCAGAGCCCAGAGTCTCAATCCTGCCCTGGTATAAAGACTTGACCCCTTGTGACTTTAAGGCTTAATGAGATGAGGCTTGGTGCATCAGAATCCCTTCCAGATTGTTGAAAAGGAATTGCTTCACCAATGAAGACTGGTCCAGGGACTGAAAATGATTTGAAAGTAAGAGGGAAGAAGGAGTAAGGTCTCCACCTACATATACCTGGCTCATGGTAATTTAAAGATATTTATAAAATGGAGGATCACCAATGTGTGAATAATCTAAAAACCCATAGCTTAGCAACTTTTTTTTTCTGTCACCTAAATAACTTTTACACCTAAGTGCCTCCTCTCAATAGAAATTTCTGGCCCACCAGTCAGCATAATTCTCATCAATGGATTCCCTTTTATAATTGGAGATTTATATCTTCCAATCAGAGAATTCTATTTGCAGATGACCCTTGTTAAAATGCTAATATCCACATTAAGCTCTGTTAGTCTTCATTTAAATAAATTAATCAAATTAGTGAGTCATTTAGCAAACCATTAGAAAGTAAATTATAAATCAGGAAAGTTCTGATAGCCCAATCAGGAGCAAGGAAAATCTGGTTACAAGGTATCATGTGACAAAGCCACACATCAGACTGGTAACAAGCATAGGAAATGTGCTGGGCAGGAGACAGGTGACTAGCAGTGAGGTGAAGGTATGGACAGTCACTTACAGGAAACTTTGTCTCCTTTTTGTCCTTCTATCTAGTTTCCTATCTGATGATCTCTCCCCCTCTGATAACACAGAGTTCTTCATTTAAAATGCAGACTGGCCCTATCCATGACAGGCTGCACAACAGACATGCATCTGCACAGCAAAATATGAGGTGCTAAAAACTACCCCAGGTGGCATTGTTCAGCTCCCCATACTGCTTTCTACCTTGATGACATATGGATTTATACATGCAGGCAACCTAAGCCTTAATCCATACTACACATAGCTTTAATCCGGTCCTGGCTTCTCCAAACATCTTGTGAAACACAAAGCTTCACCATTTTCTGTGGGACAAGGGGAGTAAGGATGTGCTATCACTTGTGGATGCCACACTTTGGGCAAAAAAGTCTTCCTTGCTGTCTTACGTAGAGAGGCAAAAGGGAGTTCCTTTCCTCCTCTCCCTAACCCATTACCTCTACATAAAAGCAAGTATATAACTACTCATTTTCTTTGAACCTGTGTCAGCTTATCACTACATAAAAAAGGCTTTCTATCTGGGAGTGCCTGGTGTGAGAATTTTTCCTCAAAAAAAAAAAAAGGAATAAAGGAATAAAATAATTAAGCTCTGTAATTAAGTACTTTAAATCTGCTCAAAATAATTTTCAAGCATTCAAATGCTAACAGAAAACTTCTTCAAAAATATGAACAGAAAAGAAAATGAGAACCAAGGTTCATAACTAAAATAAAAAGAAAAAATTTTACTGTAGAACTCTTAAAGGCCAATCAATGAGTAAAGAAAACCATCATGCTGACAAAAAAGCTAGGCTGGATGGCTAACTGCAAGAGAGTGAGTGATCAGCTAAACCTTATACAAGTACACAGTAGTTATCAAGTCAGCTTACAGATGGAAAGTTGGTCTATATCTGATCAAACTACCTTGCCTTTTGAGAAAATTGGGTGAAAAAAGACAAGCATACACACGCTTGGATTTAAAAAAGAACTTGTATTTATTATATTTTGCCACTATGATCTTTTAAAACGGTGGCCCTAGGAAAATCTGCTTTGGCAAGCAACTGCAGAGGCTCCTGTAGAGAGGAAGTGAAAAGACTGGGCATATAAACAAGGGCTGCTGGCACGTTCAAAGCGCAGGGGATAGTTCACAGAGCAAAATGTAGTCCTAAGTAAATGGGTTTCAGGCAATTTCAGTGTTAAGATAACATCATTAAGAGTAGAACAGATTGTGCTCAAACCCTGCTGTTTATAATTAACACGTAGCTTCCAAATACTCCAGGGTCCCTGGTAAATAGTCTTCTGCTCACATCCACCCAGACCAATCAGAATATTTTCATCAGATTCCATGCTGGGCCAGCACCTGTTTGGACAAATCCAATAGAGCCAAAGAACTCCTCTCCCTGGCCAGCTAAGTAGTTGGATGAACACAGCTTGGCTTAGTCATTGTCACAGTGTCCATATGGCTTTGAAGCTTGTTTTCACAAGAAATCATACAAGTATTTTATTATGTCAAAGTTCACCGTCCTACAAACAAAAACAGATAACATGTTAGCATCCTCACCCCTGCACTGCTCAGCTTTGTATGATTCTGTGAACCACATGCAAGATAATTCACAACTAAGGCTAAACAATCCTATAGTGTTATCAAATGCACCGTTATAAGATTGACACTAATCTTTTAAATGTCACTAGGAACACAGTTTTTTAAAAAAGTTTGTTTTTGCCATGCACAAAGTTTGCTTTTCTAAAAAAGGAAATGAAGTTAGAGCTATTCAACATTCTGTATTTCAATTGTACTACAGAAAATTTAGGTTCCATTTGAAAGCTATTTGTTTTTTTGTCTAATAGCCAGAATAAAGTAATTAGAGATGCAAAAGTATTTAAATCTTCTTTGCTTCTGAACATTGCTTATCTTCCAAAACACCTGTTTTGTCATTACATAATGCATAGCTCGTCTGTCCTCATTTGTAGTTTTCATTCTTTTCAGTCTTTTAACGCTGGCTGACCTGTGTGTGTATTGTAACTAAATCTGTATGATCCAAGAATACGATACAATAAACAGACGACGTGAATGTATATTTTTGTACTCTGATGGCAGGCAGAATAAAATAGAGAAAGAGACATATAATTATTTCTTTTCACCAAACTCATTCTTCACTATAAATATTCAGATTTAGAGGTTTATTATTTGAATAAATGGTCAAAATAATTAGATATAATGATTGAGCAATAAGTATAAAATTAAAGCCTTAAGTATTCAATTCTGCAAAAATAATCATCCATGAGAGAACAGCATTTTAAAGATTCACTAATTGCATGTTCTTATTTATTAAACCATCATCAATTAATGTTTTTTTCTATCATTTTGTAATAAACTTTCTAAAAAAGTTTCTAAGCAAATGAGTGACATCAAATTTTTAAAAAAATTTGGAATGGGGAACTATAGATACTGCTTATGAAAACACATTTAAAAATAGCTTATAAAAAGAGATGCTATAGTTATTGTGGTACCTAATACTGGACTGAAGAATGCCTTAATTGTTTCATTATAATAATGCTTTCCCAAAGAACACTAAACTTTTCCAAGTGGTATAAAAATGCTGCCGAAACAATTCTGTTATCATTAGTAGTGATAAAACAACTAAAAAGTTACTTAAATTTAAAAAGAATCTTATGCATAAAGACACAGATGGTATAGTTATTAAATCATAAACCTATTTTATTTTTATGTGGTTTTCTTTCATTCAACTCTATAACCATCCAGATTTACTGGCAATAGGTACCTCTAACAAATGATTTAAGAAAAAAATCGTGACACTGGTTGAAAAGACTTTTTTTAGATTTTAGAAAGGAAATACATAGAGTAGGCTACTCTTAACCACTGACAAAAAAGGGAACTGGAATTTGTACATCTCTCTCTAGGCACATTTCCCCACAATGGCTTTAGGTCTTAAGGTTATAAAGCTAAAGTAACAAGGTAAAATAGATTTATTGGGGTTTTATTGTTTTTTTTGGCCTTGAATGGAAACAAAAGTTTAGAATAAGCTAAGATTAAAACAACTTAAATTCCAGCACTAAGGAAATATCTAAATTACAAGACATTATTTGATGGAATATTACACAGCCATACAAAATGATCAATATGAAGGCATATCTACAATATTAAGGGAGAAAAGGAGAACAGAGAATTGCAAATATGTTTTGATAGTCATGGAGAAATGGTTGTCTAATGGACTAATACTAAAAGAGAACACAAACAAATGAAAAGAGTGTGCTTTGTTTGTGATAGGACTCCTTTATTTTTTTAAAAATTTATTTTCAGAAATCTATTTTATGGATTTTCAGAAATCTATTACTATTCACTATAGCAGAATTTGTGTGATAAAATTTTCTTTAATAAGGCCGGGTGTGGTGGCTTATGCCTGTAATCCTAGCACTCTGGGAGGCCAAGGCGGGGGGGATTGCTCAAGGTCAGGAGTTCAAGACCAGCCTGAACAAGAGTGAGATCCTGTCTCTACTAAAAATATAAGGAAATTAGCTGGACAACTAAAAATATATAGAAAAAAATTAGCTAGGCATTGTGGCACATGCCTGTATTTCCAGTTACTAGGGAGGCTGAAGCAGGAGGATCGCTTAAGCCCAGGAGTCTGAGGTTGCAGTGAGCTAGGCTTACGCCATGGCTCCCTAGCTTGGGCAACAGAGCGAGACTGTCTTAAAAAAAAAATTTTTTTTTCTTTAATACATGGAGTGATTTAGGAACACTAAGCAACTTAAATGTGTTCATTTATAAAAGCTTCACTATATTCCATTTTTCTGCTTTGTCACTGGGAAGTACTCAAGAAAACTGAATCATACAGTAAGATTTTTAGATTTTACAAAAAACTAAATTAATTGGGAATTGAATATAAGATCATTCCTTTAAGAAACATTAACTGCCCAAGATGTATGACTACCTCTATCATTCTTCCACCCAGATATAAATAGGTGACTTGCCAATTGATCCCATATAAATTCTTCCAAGAATTATTATTTAATTAAAACTATGATAAGTATCCTAAAGAACAAAGTGTGTGTGGTTGGAGGAGAAGGGAGTGATGGTGGTCATGGTATATTTGAGAAGACTTCTTTAGGGAACAGACATTTAAGGTGAAATCTAAAGATTATGTAGTAGCTAGATAAAGAGGAGAAGAAGTTGGAAAATGCTGAATATGAAAGAATGGGAAGCAAAGTGGTGAAAATAAAAAAACCTGAAAGACAGAGTAGTTAAAGTGAAAATAAAAAGGGAAGAAGGTATGTGTGCCAGATGTGGCCAGGCACCAAGGGCCAGATCACTTCGGCCTTGACAATTTTTGAAAGATTCTGTTATTTATTCCAAGAGTTATGAGAAACTACTGAAGACTTTAAAGTAGAAGGGTGGCATTAAATTTTTATAAAATTATTCTGACATTGTGTAGAGAATAAATTATAAGGGGGTAAGAGTAGACAGAAGATCAATTAGCAGGCTACAAGAGAAAAGATAACAGTGGCTTGGTCTAAAGTAGTAACAGTACAATGATAACATGTGAATAGATTTGAGACATATAGGAGGCACTTGGTAGGCTCAACAGGACTAGTGATTGGATATTGGGAGTGTGGGAGAGAGATGTCAGGAAGAACTCCCAAGTTTCAGGCCTGGGCAACATGGCAGACTGCAGTGCTTATCACTGAAATAGGGAACACTGGTGGAAAACCTGATCTTTCCCTTTTTGTTGGTTGATTGAAGCAGAGGTTAGAATTCCTTGAGTTCAGTTTTGGAAATGTAAAGGTCAAGATTATATATATTTTTAAAAAGGTCTGATCTTTTAAAATAGGGGAGTTATTAATATATAGTTGGTTGTTGAAGTCAAAGGTGTAGCTAAAGTTGCCTTAGAAAAAAGTATAACCTCAAGAGAAGGCGCCTAGGACCAAGCCTCCAGAAACAGCTATATATATTTAAAGGTCAGGTGGGGAAGATAAGTTGGCAAATGAGCCTTAGGAAAAAAAAAAACAAAACCCAAAAAACAAAAACAAAGGATAAGGAGGAAAGCCAGAAGACTGTGGAATCCTGGGCACTAAAAGAAGACAGTTTTAAGAAAGAGAGAGTGGTCAGCAATGTTAGGTGCCACAGAGAGGACAAATAGTCTGAGACTAACAAAAGTTCTGGGGAAATGGAAGAGATGACTTCTGAGCACAGGTGGAAGAATCCACCTTAGATAGGAAGAGGAACCCTACCCTACTGTAAAAGGTAAGAAAGAGAAGATGGGCACCAATGCAGGGAGTTGAAGGAGTCTTAACTGATGGTTTCAATTTTGTTCTATGACACAGTGAAAGTTGAACAGAGGGAACACAAATCTTAGGATTTGTGCTTTGAACACAGTTAACAATCTAGGTGGAAAAGAAGTCTGTAAACCACATGCTCTATTCTTCAATACACAAGGTGGAATGGCTGGGAGGTTGGTGAAAGGTAATCAGTCACAAGGACAATAATAGGAAATAGAGCCAGATTGCATGAGTTTCAAAGATGTCCACATTTTTTACAAAAAGTTGGGGGCATTAACAGTCTGCAAGTGGCAACAAGAAGGAAGGATGGCACTGAAATTACCTACAACCCTGAGTGACTGGTGTTTGAGAAAATAAATAGCTACCATTAGGGATAACTCCAGGGAATTTAGTGTCCCCAGGAAAGAAGCAGGTTTTAGTTAAGGCAATGAAGAAGAGTATTAGGAGAAAATGTAAGGATATGGGAGGGAGGTTAAGTCAGCAGAAAGTATAAAATGTTATGGGGATGAGAGAGTGGAAGAGGGCAGATGTGGGAAGAAGAGGGTGCTTATAATTTGGATGCTGCCATGCAAAGTAGGGAACAGCAAAGAAACAAAAGTAACGAGTTCCCAAGTTCTAGGGCAAAATTCCAGGTCTATGGTTCCTGCTTCCTTCTGAGGTGATAAATTGAAGTGCACATCCCTGGATTTATTTAACATTTATCATTGTGATGCTATGGACTAAGTGACAACAAATTCAGTCTGATTCAATATATATTCACTATATAGGGACTCACAAACCTCTGTCCTGTACATGATTATGGTGGGGCACAACACAACACATTTGGAAAAACAACAAAATCCCTGAAATATATAGGCTTTATCCCAAAGTTTGCCTTGGATAGAGGCTCTTAGTAATGGAGGTTGCAATATCATTGTTTTAAAAAGAAAAATTATTGCTTTATGACCATACTGAATACATTTAAAAAAAGTTTCTGCTCAATTTCTTCTGTGTAAAAGTTTGTCTGGTTTTATCATAATGAAACATTAAAACCCTCATTTCATGTTTTAGAGTCTATATGCCACCAAAATGTGGCAAATACCTACATCATAGTATCATAGAACTTTTAGTTAATTTTTTTTTTTTTAGAGATGAGATCCCACTCTGTCACCCAGGCCAGAGTGCAGTGGCGCTATCATAGCTCACTGCAGCCTTGAACTCCTGGGCGTAAGGGATCCTCCTCCCTAAGTAGCTGGGACTACAGGTGTGCCACCGTGCCTGGCTAATTTAAAAAACATTTTCTTTTACAGACGAGGTCTCACTATGCTGCCCAGCCTGGCCTCAAGTGAATATCCCTTCCCTTAGCCTCCCATGTAGCTGGGATTATAGGAGTGAGCCACCATGCCTGGCAGAACTTTTAATTTAGACTATTTTGGGACAGGGGCTGCAAACCTGTAGACTTCAGATCCTCAAGAAGCTGTAAAATTGGCTAGGCGTAAGTGGCTCACGCCTGTAATCCTAGCACTCTGGGAGGACAAGGCGGAAGAATCATTTGAGTTCAGGAGTTCGAGACCAGCCGGAGCAAGAGTGAGACCCCGTCTCTACTAAAACTGGAAAGAAATTCGCTGGACAACTAAAAATATATAGAAAAATTAGCCAGGCATGGTGGCACATGCCTGTATTCCCAGTTACTCGGGAGACTGAGGCAAAAGGATTGCTTGAGCGAAGGAGTTTGAGGGTGCTATGAGCTAGGCTGACGCCACAGCACTCTAGCCCAGGCAATAGAGCGAGATTCCGTCTCAAAAAAAAAGGAAGAAGCCGTAAAATTCACTGCAAATCCCTATCTATGTCAACTACTATTTTCAGGCTGAACAAATAATGTCTCAGGATTATATATTACGAATTTTTGAATATATGTAAATACGCTCATGATTAACTTAAAAAGGATGCTAAAATGGAGTCTTCATATTCAGAAAGTTTGGGAGCCCAGTCTTATGGGTTGTCTTGTTCAACCTACCCGTCGACACACCCATTACCTCTTCTACTACAGAACTGACAGACTGTTATCCAGCTGCAGCCATGAGATGAAGTCATTTATTCATATAAATGGCTTGAACATTTTCCGTAACAGTAAGTGCACCTTTGTGAGGAAACTCATTACATTTTTAGACAGCTCTCATTTTGACAAACATACTTTTCCTCCCTAGAACTTTGAACATTTTAGAAAGTTACTCAGAATTAGTTTCATCCACTTTGCTCTTGACAGCCCCTGAAATACTTCAGACAGTTGACGTGTCCTTTCTAAGGTTTCCTCTCACATCCTGTCCGTCAGTCAGGGGTACAACATAGTTCCTCACACTGCCACTCTTCTCATGCCCCTTAAGCCTGCACCTATCTGTCAATGTCCCTCATAAAACTCTAAACACAGCAGAGCACAACACATTTGATCTGTCTATGGCAAAACACAGAACTATTATATCCCTTGAACTAGACACTATATTTCTATCAGAGTTACCTAAGTCAGGATTTTTAAAGCTTTGTAGTCAGCTAAAGACTTAGGACTTAAGCCAGGTCTGTCTCATCTTGTTTAAGTTCATATGAGTTTTTTGTAGCCAACTGTCCATTAATCTCACCTTGCAATACTATTAGACCATTATTCTAGTCTGTGACAGTCTTTCAGAATCTTGATTTTTGCCATCTAACACATTAGCTATTTCTCCCAATTTTATATCTTTTGTATATTTGATGAGAGGGCTCATTCTACAGTGGAGCCTACTCACTGGCACTTAAATGATCTTTTCTTATTTAAGCAACTAATGATATTACATTAGGAAGAACATTAGTTTTTATATTTAGTATATCATTTACATTATTCAAGACATTTTACCTTAATGATTATTCTATCCATACCTTGCAATAGCTCTGATGAAGTCTAGAGACACTGTGCATCTATATTTTGGTCCATCAAGTTGATCGTCATGGCCAACCTGGGTTAACAGCTGAAGGGTCACTAGAGAAGTAATCTAAAAATGAGATAACATTTTTATGAGAGACTATTTGAATGAGATTATGTGATGTCCTTGTTTCTGAAACATTTTATAGTGCCTTTGATAAAGATTTATAACTGAATCCACAAAAATATCTACAAAGAATAAACTACTTTGAAATTTATATGCACAATTTTATATACACAAATGTGTTCATATGTTTAGAGTCCTGATTTAACAACTAGTTGTTAAAGAGTCCTAGTTTAACAACTGATTCAAATTAACAATCAGTCCTTAAGGATTCCACTAGAGACAGTTTTGTTTCATTAATGACTCAAGACACAGGACTGCTAAACCTTGGAAACTACAAATACAGCACACTCTTTCCCTACAATAAGCATTTTAGAGAGTTTTTATCTAAATGCCTCAGAATATAAAATCTATACTCTCTTAGGAATCAATCAATTACAACGTGGATTTGGGCCTTTTTTGGAGTGTGTTACAGATTAAATAAAAGAGAAAAAAAGAAGCTCTTGGACCTGGGCTTGGTCTTGCTTTAAAACTTATCACTGATCAAGTGGTAAGGAAAACAACAGAAGGATCAGTACTGGCAAAAGCAAAAGTGTATTTTGATACGTCAAAGTCAAAATACAAAATAACTTCACATTCATGATGCCAAACAAAGTATTAAGCGCTCTGAAATCTAAGAAAGCAAGCTGATCTAAGAGCTGAAATTCTTTGAGCAGCTCATTATCTTCTCCCAATGTTTTATTTGTATCTCCTGTAGGCCAGTAGGAAAAGAGCCAGCAACAGCAAGAAGAAAATATCTGGAAACTTGGTAACCTGCAACTGCTCTATGGCAATATAAAGGATGAGTTTTCAGTTATAATATCTGTAATACCTAATTATGCACCTTAGAAATTAAAATGCTCACTTAATTTGGGACTAATACATTATAGATGCTAAGTAAACATTCTATGAATAATAAAAATAATATTAGTAGTGATTTGGTTGGTCCTAAGTACTCTATACATGTTATCTCATTTATTCCTCATGACCCTATGAGACTGACATTGATACTCATTTTATAGATGAGCCTTAGAAATGTTAAGTAACTTTCCCCAGATCACAGAACTAGTGGTTTAGCAAGAATTCAAAAGAAGAATCCATGCTCACCTTACTACACTTACATATATTCCACTAGATTTCCATTATAATTTTAAAGGGAAAACTGTCATGCAGTGTACAGTCAGCTGTCATTACATTATTAACAAAGAGTGATGATAGATGATAGGTACTACAGTATTTTATACAGTGAAAATAAATACTATGTTTAGTAAATTATTCAATTTATTTCAATTAGAAAAGTTTGTATTGATACATCAAAATATGAAGCCATGCATTCAAAAGGCTTTAATTTCTAATTCATTATCACTAACTAGGTTATTTCTTGAAACATTTTTTATAAATTGTCTGTGTTTTGTAGAGAGAGTATGCAATTTGCAGCTGTTATGTGCTCTGTTAGGTATGTGTCTTATTAGACAAGGCTTGTTATTTGTATTGTTCAAATCTTATATATACCATTTTTTAAATAACACTGAGAGTGGTACTATAGAAGGTTTGGAGGTTTCTTGAAGAACTAAAAATAGATCTACCATTTGATCCAGAACTCCACTACTGGGTATCTACACAAAGGAAAAGAAATCAATCATTATATCAAAATGATACTTGAACTTGTATGTTTATTATAGCACTATTCACAATAGCAAAGATATGGAACCGACCTAAGTATCTGTCAACCAATAATTGGACAAAGAAAATGTGGTATACATAAAAAGCACAGAATACTATACAGCTATAAAAAGAACAAAGCAATGTCCTTAGCAGCAACTTGGATGGAACTGGAGGCTATTATTTTAAGTGAAGTAACTTGGGAATGGAAAATCATATACCACATGTTCTCACTTATAAGTGGGAACTAAATAATGAATACATATGGCCATACAGAGTAGAATAACAGATACTGGAAACTCCTAAAGATGGGAGAGTCTGCAGGAGGAGATGACCTCAGCCTAATCTCTCCTGCCAAAGGAATATTCTGTGTGATATCCAGCTCTACCTAATTATTAGCACATAGCACAAACTGTACAATAACAATAACTTTGGTTTAATCTCCTTTATTGTAATACAAAAAAAAAAAAACCCCCACCAACAACAACACACCTGGGTGTCACTGTGACAGTGAGTGAAACTGACAATGGTGGCCACCCTGCCTGTCCTTCCTGTCAGCCTCTTCCCCTTTTGTTCCGGCAAAACTTTAACTTCCTTATTTAACTTTAACTTCCTTATTCTCTCTTTACCCCAACAACATGCCTTAGCCAATGGGATAAGGGCAAAATTGTGAGGTCAAAGTCCCTACCAATGGGATGAGACACAGCCCTAGGTCTGCGTTAGGGATAAAAAGATGAAAAACTTCCCTGTAACACACTGCTGGCTGGCTGCTTTTGCTGCTGCCACGCTCCCTTCTTTCTGATCAGAAGTAAAGATTTTGCCTTGCTGAAACAATTCACAGTGTCTGTTTTCTTAGTGATACCGCAGCTACTTCCAAAAAGTGGGAGGGGGATGAAGGATGAAAAATTATCTACTGGGTACAGTGTACACTATTCAGGTGAAAGGCACTCTAAAAGCCTAGACTTCATTACTATGCTATGTAGCCATGTAACAAAACTGTATGCATACCACCTAAATCTATTTTAAAAATCAAAAACAAAAACACCTGAAATAAGTATTAAAATTATCTCATTATCATAGAAAGTCTGTCTTCCTGTGATTCTATTTGTTTTTGCTTTGTATTTTTGAAGCTCTGTTGTCAAGTGCATACTAACAACATTACTATATTTTGCTGACAAATTAAACCTTTTCATTATTATATTAATATAATGATCCCTTTCTTCTCTAGTACTGTCATTGGCTTACAGTATATTTTTTAAAATCCTGATATAGCTATATCAGCATTCTTTTATTTGCTATGCCTTTTTTATGTTACTTTTCATGATTTTACTTTCAAGTTTTATGTTTTCTTAACTTTAGACAGATCTCATGTAAACAACACAGTGGAATTTTGTTTTTACAGTCTGATAACTTTCACCCTTCACGTGGACCACATAATCCATCTGCTTTTAATGATCGAATGATTTTCTAAAATTTCATTTCTACCATTATACCAACCTTTCTATTTGTCTCTTTTTCTACATGTCTTTCTCACTCCTTTCTTGCCTTTTATTGTATTGAATTAATATTTTCTCATCCCATTGTATTACCTTGCTTCCTTGGAAGTAGTTATATATTCCATTTTAACTCTAATTTCTATTTTGATTTCTTCTTTGGCTCCCAAGCTATTTTAGAAGTTTTTCTCTACATTTCCAAATTATAGAGTTTTTCTAGTTTTTCTGTTTTGTTTTGGGGGAAATCACTGAATGTGATCTTAATACTAGCAATCCTTTGAAATTCGTTAAGGCAGTTGGGTTCTCTGGGAGAAAAGAAGGGTGCACAGGGTCCTGGGTGTCACTGTGACAGTGAGTGAAACTGACCATGGTGGCCATCCTGCCTGTCCTTCCTGCCAGCCTCTTCCCCTTTTGTTCTGGCAATGTCTCCAGCTGATGGCAATGAGCACAAAGCATGCCCCACCATCTGGAATGACTCACCAGGCAAATGAAGTGGGGTATGAAAAGAGTTTGCTCTCTTACTTATATAGGTACATATATAATATCCTCCATTTTACCTCTTGGCCTGCAAAATCTAATATTTACTATGTGGCCACTTACTGAAAAAGTCTGCTGACCCCTGCATTAGAGACTGTTAGATTCAAACAATTAATTTATCCAATGCAGAAACTAAGATGTGCAATGACTTTTGCCCAAAGTGATGACTAGATGGTGCCAGAAAGTCACCTGAGTAGGACTTATGTCTCCTAACTCCAGCTCTAAAAAAATTTTTTTAAAAGACAGAATCTCACTCTGTCACTGAGGCTGGAGTGAAATGACACAACCACAGCTCACTGCAGACTTGAACTGCTGGCCTCAGGTGATTGTCCCATCTCAGCCTCCACAGTAGCTAGGACTATTGCACCATGCTTCGCTAATTTTTTTCTTTAGAGACAGGATCTTGCTATGTTTCCCAGGCTGGTCTCAAACTCCTGGCCTCAAGGAATCCTCTAGCCTCCCAAAGTGCTAGAATTATAGACATGAGCCACTGTGCCCAGCCTTAAACTTTTGAAAAATATATCCAACTTGTGATCACAGCTAAGAGAGCTCACATCAAATAAACTGCATTATACTCTTGCCAGAAAAAAAGTGTGTGTTAAAAGAATCAAGATGATCTGTAAAATAATCATAAGGGGAGCATTCAATAGAATGTACCCAGCAGTATGCTTCTAACACTAAGACAAAGGACTCTTTGCTCAATTACTTAGAGGTGTGGTACATGCTACAAGTTTGTGCCTACCATGGAGGTAGAGTTGTCTGACTGTCACTCAAGGTATTATGATCATCCGATCATCGCTTTCCTACTCCCACCCCTGGCCCCAGGATTCCATGCTTGATCTAATTTCAGAAGAGAGTATATTGGTTGGTGCAAAAGTAATTGTGGCTTTAGCATTGTTGAAATTTGCCGTTTGATATTGGAATACATTCTTAAATAAATGTGGTTATGTTATATATCACTTTAATGTGCATTTCTCACTTTATGTTTTTTTGCTAATGACTTATGTGCTGTTTATTTTACATTTATTTTAGACTATAGAAAGGATGTTAGACAAAAAGCAAATTCAAGTGATTTTCTTATTCAAGTTCAAAATAGGTAGTACAGCAGCCTAGACAACTCATAACATCAACAACGCATTTGGCCCAGGAAATGCTAAGGAACGTACAGAGCAGTGGTGGTTTAAGAAGTTTTACAAAAGAGACAAGAGCCTTGAAGATGATGAGTGCAGTGGCCAGGCAGCAGAAGTTAACAACAACCAATCAAGAGCAATCATTGAAGCTGAGCATCTTACACGAGAAGTTGCCAAACAACTCAACATAGACCACTCTACACTCGTTCAGCATTTGAAGCAAATTGGAAAGGTGAAAAATCTCAATATGTGGGTACCTCATGAGATGACCAAAAATCAAAAAATTGTTTTGAAGTGTTGTCTTCTCTTATCATACATAATAACAACAAACCATTTCTCAATAGCATTGTGATACGTGATGAAAAGTAGACCACACCTCAGTAGCTGGACCAAGAAGAAGCTCCAAAGCGCTTCCCAAATCTTGGCAAAACCATTACATCTGAGAAGTATGCTCAGCAAATCAAGGAGATGCACTGAAAATTGCAACGTCTTTAGCCATACTGGTCAACAGAAAGGGCCCAATTCTTCACAACAACACTCAACCGCAAGTCACAGAACCCATGCTTCAAAAGTTGAACAAATTGGGCTATGAAGTTTTGTCTCATCCACCATATTCACCTGACCTTTTGCTAACAGACTACCATAAGCATCTCAACAACTTTTTGCAGGGAAAACACTTCCACGACCAGCATTATGCAGAAAATGCTTTCCAAGAGTTCCTTGAATCCAGAGCATGGATTGTACGCTACAGGAATAAACAAACTTACTTCTCGTTAGCAAAAATGTGTTGATTGTAGTGGTTCCTATTTTGATTAATAAAGATGTGTTTGAACCCAGTTATAATGATTTAAAATTTGTGGTGCAATTACTTTTGCACCAACCTAATAGTTTAAGAGAAAAAAAACATTCAAAGTTAGGAAGACTTACCAAAAACATTCAAAGTTAGGAAAAGCTAAGCTATCTTTTGCCACTTACTAACAGTAGAGTTCAGATTACTCACTTAAACAATCTGGGCCTTACTTTTTAAAACTAAATATATTAGCTATGCAGGGATGTTCTAAATATTTACAAGATAACTAAAAATGATCATCAAAAAAGCATTAGAATAAATGATTTTTATTAAAGTTTCAGGATACAAAAATCAACAGACAAAAATCAGTTGCTTATCTATACACTAACAATGAACTATTCAAAAAAGAAATTAAGAGGCCGGGCGTGCTGGCTCACGCCTGTAATCCTAGCACTCTGGGAGGCCGAGGTGGGCGGATTGCTCAAGATCAGGAGTTCGAAACCAGCCTGAGCAAGAGTGAGACCCCGTCTCTACTATAAACAGAAAGAAATTAACTGGCCAACTAACATGTATGGAAAAAATTAGCCGGGCATGGTGGCGCATGCTTGTAGTCCTAGCCACTGAGGAGGCTGAGGCAGAAGGATTGCTTGAGCCCAGGAGTTTGAGGTTGCTGTGAGCTAGGCTGATGCCACGGCACTCGCTCTAGCCTGGGCAACAAAGCGAGACTCTGTCTCAAAAAAAAAAAAAAAAAAAAGAAATTAAGAAAACAATCCCATATAAACCATCAAAAAGAATAAAATACTTAGTAATAAATTTAACCAAGGAGGTGAAAGATTTATACATTGAAAATTATAAAACACTGATGAAAGAAATTCAAGAAGACACAAGTAAAAAGATAATCATGTTCCTGGATTAGAAAAATTATTATTAAAATGTCCATAACTATCCAAAGCAATCTATAGATTCAATGTAATCACCACCAAAATCCAATGGCATTTTCCACAGAAACAGAAAAACAATCCTAAAATTCATATGGAACCACTAAAGAATAGCCAAAGTAATTTCAATAAAGAAGAACAAAGCTAGAGGCATCATACTTCCTGATTTCAAACTATATTACAAAGCTATGGTAAACAAGACAGTATGGTACTGGCTTAAAAACAGGGACACAGATCAATGGAACAGAATAGAGAACCCAGAAATAAAACCTTGCATATAAGGTCAAGTGATCTTTGACAAGAGTGCCAAGAATATGTAATGGGAAAAGAATAGTATCTTCGATAAATGGCACCGGAGGCCAGGTTTTGTGGCTCATGTCTGTAATCCTAACACTTTGGAGGCCAAGGCAGGAGGACTGCTTGAGGAAAGGAGTTCAAGACCAGCCTAAGTAAGACCGAGACTTATCTCTACAAAAATTAGAAAAATTAGCTGGCAGTGGTGGCATGCTCCTGTAGTACCAGCTAACTTGGAAAGCCAAGATCAGAGGATCGCTTGAGCCACGGAGGTTGAGGTTGCAGTGAGCTATGATGAGGCCACTGCACTCCAGCCTGATAGCCTGAGCAACATAAGGAGACCCTGTCTCAAAAAAAAAAAAAAAAAGAATGGCATTGGGAAACTGGATATCCACTTGCAAAAGAATAAAATTTTGTGCACACCATACACAAAAATTAACTTGAAATAAACTAAAAACCTAAATGTAAGACATGAAATCATAAAACTCCTAAAGGAAAATATGGGGAAAAAGTTCTCTGACATTAGTCTTGGCAATGATATTTTGAATATGGTATCAAAAGCACTGGAAACAAAAGCAAAAATAAGTAAGTGGGACTACATCAAACTCAACAGCTGCACAGCAAAAGAAATAATCAATAAAATGACAAGGTAACCTATGGAATGGGATAAAAAAAGATCAGGTAAATCAAATAGCATAAACAAGATAACAGATTTAAACAAAATTATATTAGCAACTACATTAAAATGCTTCAAATAAAAGACAAAGATTGACTGAAAAAACATCCAACTTCATACTATTTAGAAGAGATACATATAAAATAGAAGCATATGTGAAAGTTAAAGGCAAAGAACAGAATGAGATACATCAAGCAAATACTAACTAAAAAGAAAAATGATGTAGGTATATTAACACCAGACAAAACAGACTTAAAAAGTGTTTTAAAGAATGGTATACTCAATAATGATAAAATGTAGGCCCTGAGCTCATATCTCTTATAAGATTAGCTGCTTAAGACCTTTGTTATGAGGGATGAAACACAGAACAAGAGGGGCAGCCAAGGGATACAGGGTTCTCTGGGGTAGAGTAAGTGCTGCTGAAAGCCAAGATATGACATCTCTATGTTCTTCCCAGTTTGGAAATAAGAAGAAATCCATGAAGAGAGTCAAACTGAAATTTTAATGAGTGGGAAGATATACAGAAAAGAGTTAACATAGTCTCTTATGACAGAATACATTAACTTCAACTCTTCTACTTTTCTATAAGGGATTCATTTACTAAAATAGGTTAGTAATAGTCATTTGAAAAATCACACATGAAACTCCTTTTATTATTAAAAGCATGTCTCTGTAGTACTCTTCTTTTAATATGGAAGAAAACATTAATTACCTTTTACTTTGCCACTGGCATTTCCTTATAACATTTCTTATAACTTCTACTTTCCTGTAACTCAAATATTCTCACATACTTAATTAGATTCTTTAATCCAAACTGTATGCTAAATTCTCTTCTTCCATAATTTTTCCATAGAGAAACACAAAAATCTATCTTTAATCCAATTAAGACGAAAATATTTTCAGATACCTTATAGTTTTATTACTCTTACCATATTAGTCATAATAAATGTCCAAAGGCAAAAAGTTGGAATAGGACTTTGAAGTCACTGTCGGCTCTATCAAGATTCCATGGATAAATTAGTCATGTAAAGTATGCAAAGGATATAGCATCACTTCAAGATGCAGCAGCCAAAAGGTACTTTTAAAATGTTAATAAAATGATTGTTCAGTTTTGCAGGGGCTGGGAGATGAGTTGAGTGGTTCTGATTTAGAAAAAGCTAACACAAAAAATGTAAACCTAAAGAAAGCAATTAAATGAAGATGTGATTTTTCACATTTAAAAAAAAATCATTTCACTGACTTTATCATATAAAATCACTCTAAAACTCAACATACAAATACATAGTTCAGGAGACACATAAAACAGTGAACAAATGTACCAACAACTGAAAAATACTTTCCTAGTTTATTAAAATATTGGTAATATAAAACTGAAAAAAAAATCAAGTACAAAGATTACTTTATGTGGTGTCAACATTTTGAATCTCAAACATATTAATTTATAACAGTACTAACTGAAAACTTCTGGAAAAATACACATGAAACTTTCAGAAAATTATTTCTATACACCCACAAATATAAAAATATCTACCTTCCTCTCCATTATCCAATCCTTAAATTATGTAATTTTTATTTCCAATTGCATATCCATGAAACTCTTGAGGACTTACTCTAGGTACTATGCATTCAAAGATGAGCAGAATCAGGGCCGGGCGCGGTGGCTCACGCCTGTAATCCTAGCACTTTGGGAGGCCAAGGTGGGCGGATTGCTCAAGGTCAGGAGTTCGAAACCAGCCTGAGCGAGACCCCGTCTCTACCAAAAATAGAAATAAATTAATTGACCAACTAAAAATATATATACAAAAAATTAGCCGGGCATGGTGGTGCATGCCTGTAGTCCCAGCTACTCGGGAGGCTGAGGCAGTAGGATCGCTGAGCCCCAGAGATTGAGGTTGCTGTGAGCCAGGCTGACGCCAAGGCACTCACTCTAGCCTGGGCAACAAAGTGAGACTCTGTCTCAAAAAAAAAAAAAAAAAAAAAAAAGATGAGCAGAATCAAATAAAATATTTATTTACTACCTTGCTAAACTTTAAATGTTCATGACAAAATGATGAACCTAGATCTCCAGGCAAGTATTAATACCTACAGTCTGATACGGTCAGGGTTGATATGACAGAAGTCTCTAGACAGTGAAGGTATTCAGATTCACAGTGGTGTTTCAGTTTTGTATGTTTGCATGTGAATCCATAAATAAGGCAGAGATGGGATCAGAATCTTTCTCATCTAGCCGCTGAAGACTCAGTGACAAATCTGTCACTCAGAGAAAAGAAATACATAACAGTCATTCCAGTTGTTAGGTCCCCAAATGCAGAAAGTGATTTATAGTAAGTTCCAGGAAAGAAGAATAAATTGGAATATTTTGCAGCCAATAAATCAATGCCTTAGAAGGATTTAATCTTTGTTGGGAAAAACCTCTCTAAACAATAATGGTAAAATATACTTGAATATTCTGTAATCTTTTTTAGCACTATCTAATTTACAGAAGGCTTCTCATTCAATTGAACTGTGAATTACCCTGGAACATATTTGAGAAACAAATACTAACAGAGGGTTATTTATAGAGCCAGGGGTCCTAAAACTTTTAAACAGGGTGCCAGTTCACTGTCCCTCAGACCACTGAAGGGCCACTGGAGAGTGCGGCGGCCCACATTCCACACATACGCACTGTGGGCCTGGGACAAGTCGGCTGCTGCATGTGGCCCGCAGGCTGTAGTTTGAGGACCCCTGTGTAGACAGAGGGTTAGAAAAAAGACTAATACTTCCAGTCCAAACAAAATGGCATATATTCACATGTGCTGTTCTTCCCCGCTAAGTATTACAATCAACCCTGAAAATAACACACAAGGCAACCACAATAGTATCTGAAAGGTGGAAAGAGAAAAGGACTGCTTAGGGACCTCAGGATTGGAGGAAATAATATAGGGAGTTTTATAACTTCCCACCCAACAGCAGAAGGTAAATAAGTCCTTGCACCTCCCAATCCACAATCCAGCAACAGAAAGTCTACCCAGGTAGGTTCATTCCTTCCTTGGACTAAAGAGGAGTCCTGCCAAAATGAATTGGCAATTTCTATATCTGGCAAAACTATCCTTCATGAATGAAGTAGAAATAAAAACATACTCAAACAAAGGAAAACTAAAGAATTTATCACTAAGAGACCCTTAAAGAAAGGCTAAAAGGAAGTTTTTCAAACAAAAAGGAAATAAAAAAAGGAACTTTGAGCATCAAAAAAAAAAAGGAACAATTAACAGAGCAGATATATGGATTCATACGATAGAATATCTCCTCATGAGTTTTCTAAAACATATCTGATTAAAAGTTATAACACCATATGATACTCAAAACAGTATTTGAAAAATGGGAAAATAAAAAGACCTAAATGGCCTTCAGTTGAAGTGGGAAAACATTGATACCACTTATAAAACTAAATATATAATTACCATATTACCCAGCAATTGCACACTTAGGTATTTATCTCAGAGAACTATGTGTTCACAGAAAAACCCATACATGAATATTCACAGTAGCTTTAATCATAATCACCAAAAAACTGGAAAAAACCCAGATATCCTTCAATGAATGGATGGTCAGACAAACTCTAGTATATCCACACTATGGAATACTACTCAGCAATGAAAAAGAATGAATTATTGATACATGCAAATAATTTGGATGAATCTCAGAGGAATTAATTCTGCTGAGTGAAAAAAAAAAGCCAACTCCCAAATGTTACATACTATATGATTCTGCTTGTACAAATTCCTAAAATGACAAAATTATAGAGGTGGAGATTAACAGTTGCCAGAATTAGGGAAGGGGAAGGTGACAGAGGAATGGAAGGAGGGAGGGAAGGAAGTACGGTTATCATTGGACAACAGAAGGGGTCCTCATGGTAACAAAACTTGTGTGTATCTTGACTGTGGTGGTAGATAAATGAAACTATACATGGGATAAAATTTCACATTACCAAACATGCACAGATAGACATAAAATGAATATATGTAGAAATGGGAAATTTTGAATAAGATCAGTAGATTGCATTAATTTCAGTTTCCTGGTTGTGATATATCACTATAGTTTTGCAAGATATTACCACTGCGGGAAAACAGTGAAGGACACACAGGAAGAAAAAGCCCGTATTATTTTTTACAACTGCATATGAATCTATAATTATCTCAAAAATAATTTAGTTAAAAAATAAAAACACTGATAAGTACTCAAAATGTAGAGAACTTTGAGAAAGACCTTATAAACTGTAAGAATAAATTTTATCCATAAGTACCTATAAAGCTACAAAAAAATCCACTTGTAAAATAAAAACATTTTTGACCCTAATATGTAAGACTTTTAAAAAAACACTTGACAAAACATGGCTTAAAGTGGAAAGATTAAAGAATGTTAATCATTTCCATATTGATATGTCACTGGGGTAGGTTTTTAAACATTTATAGATTATAGATTTTTCCTACCTACAGGCAGATAATTAGTTGTGACTTGTAGCTCAGCCTCAAGCAGAATTTGTACCTACCAGTTTCATGCTGTGAGCCCATAAAGGTTACCACAAACCTACTGCTAGTAAAACTTATTACCTCCCCTACAACACAGGGCGATGATAACAAAACTGTTGTTATATTTAAAATGGTGAAAGTACTATTTTTGTTTGTTTGGGGGCTATAAAAGCCAAATGCACTTCAAATTTATTAAAAGGTAACATTTTCCAACATAAAAATGATTGCAAAATAAAATTCTGAGCTAGCTCATCAGGACTGGAAACCTTGGAGATCAATGCCTCATATAATGGATGAGAATAAAGACATCATAAAAGGATGATTGGCATTATCAGTCCCTAGTCAATCACCCCAAACAAACTAATATGTTTCAAAATTACTTAATCCAAAAGCCCCAATGAAAAATAATTCAACACATATGCCATGCTAGAGGTTTACTAGAACGTATTTCAGAATGGTAACAATACACTTTAAATTAAGCACTGAATTTTAACACTTAACATACTAAAAATGTTTAGCCAAAACAATGCCTCACTTTGGGTGTTGATGAATATCAGAAAGTGGTTTGCTAAGGCTATTACTACTGTGAATAAAGAACCTCAGTATTAGTCTGTGTGCTTTTATCTTTTCTTCTACTATCTTTTCTGAGAATGGAACATATGTAAACTGTTATTCATTCCTTTCCTCAGGTTCCAGCAGAGTATATGGACAAAATTGGAGAGAGGGGGAGAAAAAGAGAGCTATGGGAACTGATTAATAATATTAGTGACTATGAGGAATTAGTGGAATAAGGATTAGAATTTATTATTTTATCTTGGCTCTGTGGCAAACACTGTGCGAGGCACTTTAATTTTTTCAATCCCCACAACTCTCTCATTATTAGATACTAGAAATAAAACTCTTTTTTCCAGATGAGGAAACCACCTTACAGAGGTTAGTAAATTGCTCAAAGTCACTAAGTTAACAGTGGTAAAAAGAGCACTAAATTTGAATATCATCTCAATCCAAAACCCATATTCTTTACATAATCCCAAATAGGTAGCTGCAGAATAAAAGGAAGAGGTAACTTTGTTGATATAGATTAAGGAAAGTTTTATGGAAGAAGGAAAAGTGAGTAAAATGACACCTCTGGCAACATTTCACACTGAATGAATATGCTAGAAGTTAGAAACCAGGTAAAATAGAGAAATAAAAAAAACCTTAAATGAAATTGTAGCAATAAGGACAAAGAAGTATCTCACTACTGTATAGGCAAATGTCCTGTCCCAGAAAAAACCAGCTTTGAGAAGTAGCAATCAACGATCCTATGAACAAAATTGTTAAATGTATGGGATTTAATGTCACAAAAGTAAAATATTAATGTAGAATTCATTTAATCTAATGATATGTTAATTCTTCATAAATCAGATTACACACAGTATTAGACATAAAACTACGACTTTTAAGGTTTAATTTTAAAAAGATAAATAATTTAAGGTAGAGGAGAAAAGTATTATTCCTTAAAATCTGAAATTATTAGGTAACACTGAAAATGGTATCCAAAGCAAAGTTTCCTATACATTTGTGGATTAAAGATCATTTACAAAAAGATTTACAACACAAATCATACAAAATATATAATGGCTGAATGTACTAAAGGAGAAATGTTAAAATCTTTAAAAAGCAAAGGTGATAAAAAGGTCTTTCCTGAAACACTATAATCATTTTCAAGTCATTTCAATTATTTAAGTAAATTTAAAAGTTGTGGGGCCATTATTACCCCCTTTCTGGATTTCTATAACCTATGAAGACATATTCTTTTGCTAATAATGTTCAGATTTTAGGGGCGTACATACTGTTTTCCACAGCTACTTTTCTTGTCTATTTTGTCAAGCTCAAAGTCAAATGAATAAAATTCAAATGAATAGCCTAGGGAGTGGATTTTCTTTATCAAAGTCAGGATTTAGATTTCATGCTAGAATATACAGAACAAAGTTTTGTTGTTTTATAAAACTATACTAAAAGCCAGTGATGTTAATTAGCAGCATTTTGAGACTATTTAAAGAATTTTATTTTACCTTAGCTTAAAATAATCTACCTGTTTAAAAAACCAAAGCATATATTCCTCTTCCTTTAACTAGCTCCTATGTTATGACAGGCATTCACAAAGAAAAATAAAAAATGAAAACTTCCTTATATGTGCAATATTTTTAGATTTACATCTTAAATGGGGTTATGCAAAATTTGTTTAATCTTTGCTCTGTGTACTATTATGTTCTTTGTTCTCATCCATGTAGGGGATGAGCTAATTATTTGTGTCTTAACAATAGGAGTTCATGTACCACAGTGAGGATCTTTTTTTCTTAATCTGAGAGGCAGTCACTAACAAGCTTCAGCTGGAAATGCTTGATGTAAAAACAGTGTGAACCTGTTCCTGGGCTAATAAACTGTTCTTTCTGCCAACAAAAGGAAATCAATTTACAACTGTAATTAATTTTTAACATGCTCATTATTTTTATACTTCCATAGGTTGGGATATATGTCTATTGATTTATGAAATACCCTACCCTGCTTATCCTAGAGAGCTTTACAATCTGAAACATATTAAATTATTTAAATAAACACATTCAACATGTGAAATATATGTGTAAGTTCTATACAACTTGTATAGCAAGTACCACATATGATCTGATTTTAGAAGATGTGATGATTCGTGGCATATATCAAGAGAATTCAACTAACATTTGTATACACACAAAGTAGAGGTGGTGAGTGCAGCACATGGAGGAGATAAGCAAATACCATCAAAGCAGTTCAACTTTAAGTCACCACCATGAATTTTTGTCCTCCCCCCAAAAAATAGGGTGGATTGTAAGTCTTCAAATATGCTCAGATAAACAAAAAGTGGCATGTATGTTTATACATAGATGAACTGAAGACAGCACCTCTAATCTCTGCAACATTTTAGCATGCAAATGACTACAAACCTTTAGTAACCAGGAAAACCATAAATGCATGTTAGGAGAATGGGAAGTCATTTAGTGAGTGAATCCCACGTTCATGGCATTGTGCAAGAGATGTAAAAAAAAAATGAAGAAACAATGTCTATGCCCTCAAAGAATTCAGGGTAGTAGGAGACAAAGTGTATAAGATGATAATGACACAATAGGAGTGCTATGTTAGCGATATGCATAAACACAATTGTCTGATTATAGAGAAGGAAATGAACTAATAGGAAAGGAGCCAAAGTGCAGATTCATTGAGAAATGGCATTTGGGGATGGACCGTGAAGCATAAAAGAGAGCTCAGTGGTGGTAGGGCGAAAGTACATGTAGTAATACAAAATCATGAAAATTCTGTTTGCTTTCAGAAAGGAAACAACTTATCATCAATGGTTTATAGGACGTATAAGGAAAGTGGCAGAAATTGGGGACAGATTGCGAAGGGCCTTACAAGAAATGGTATGGAATGTACACTTCGTTTCTGTAGATAATGTAATTAAAAAGTGTAAGCAAAAGAGAAAGACTATTATTTGCAAACACATATCCACACAAACATTTTTTGTGCTTTCATCAAAAAATGTGCCAAGTCAAACAGAAATTTATTGGTGTTAAATATACTTTCCCCAAAAATGTGAATAAAGGATATACATTTGGAATATTTACTGGAAGCAATACTAGATTTTGAGAAAGGTAATTGTAAAATATTGCCTACAAAAGTAAAATATCAATGTATTATTTTATAAAAAAGTAGAGCGCATAATTTATACAAAATTTTAAAATCTCTTAGGCAATATTTTACATGTCACCCTTAAGCAATGGTTCCATTTTTCTACAGTTCAGTAAAAATGTCTACTACAGGACTTATATATTCACAAAGACAATGTGGTCACACTAAAAAATTTAACACCAAATTCAGGGAAGACAAGAAAACACTGTTCTTACAAATAAGAACAAGAAAAACCACCTTTTATCCCTGGGCAGTATAATAAAATATGTCATGCTTTTATAATTCTTGGTAATGATTAATATTAGTTATTCCTTACGACAATGGTGCAGCTAGTGAAAATCACAGATCAACTTTACACTTTTTCAAATATGAAGCATCCCAAAGCAGTTTTGTAAAAAATCTCCTGAAATGGACACTACTGCAGAGTGGTCTGATGGCAGAACAGTAATACATCCACACCAGGGGTAGTAGGAGATTTGAGAATCTCATTTACTGCACCAGTGGAGACTGAGCATCATGGCGGTGATGCTCTTAGCTGCTAGAGAAGAGGCAGCCTCTATCAAACAGCATCCCTGCTGACCTATTCATCAGCGAAGTAGGCATTAAGTAAGGCTCCTTTACCATCTTTGGAATGGAATGTCTCACAATCTCAGTCGTGGTTAAGAAAAAAACACAGTAAGATTATTAGAAAATGTTAGCATTCAAGCTATTTTCTACAATTTACATTATTTAACTTAATAGCATCTAGTATTTCAGTTGTATATTACAGAAACACTGGAATGCTGGTATAAGACAGAGCACAGAGAAATAGCAAAGGAATAGAATAGCACTTCACATTTCTAATACTCTAGTAACCATGGAATTGTTTTAAGGAAAAAAGTCCTTTGTAGTCCCAAGTTTAACATCTATCAAGACAATGCCCAGACTCAAAACACTTTATGTAAATATCTTATAGATTTTAGAATATTAAACTTTATGTTTACAAGGTTCAAATTCTAACCTAACCAATCTATGATGTATTTTTATCAACTATGATTTCTAGTGCTATATGAGTAGCACTTAATAAATCCAATTACTTTTTGTAGAAATATGATAAAACTATAACATGCAATATGCAAATTAATTTTTAAGGTAAAGAGGTTTTATAATCATAAGTAAAGTCTTTATAAAATCAATATATTTGCTTAAAGTGCTTTTGGTTAAAAATCTATAAAAGCAGTTAGAAATACTGTATATAAAAGAGTGATATAATGAACATATTATAAATGCATACAAAGTATTTGAAATATAGCCATATAACCTTTTTTTCTGAGACAAAGTCTCATTCTGTTGCCCTCGGTAGAGTACAATGATGCCCACATAGCTCACTGCAACATCAAACTCCTGGGCTCAAGTGATCCTCCTGCCTCAGCCTCCCAAGTAGCTGGGACCACAGGTACATGCCACCATTCCTGGCTAAGTTTTTTATACTTTGTAGAGACAAGGTCTCACTATGTTGCCAGGCTGGTCTCAAATTCCTGGCCTAAAGCGATCCTCCTGCCTCAGCCTGCCAGAGTGTTAAGATTATAGGCATGAGCCACCACACCCAGCCTACTTTTTAAGAAAGCCACTCAGACAATCCCTAATAGCCTATACACAAAGTCACTCAGACAGTTTTTAATAGGCCATACACAATACACTGTTTGTGTCCATAACCTTAGTTACAAGTTTCAACTGAGATTGTTTGATACCAACAATATAACTAAATTTAATTGGGTATTAATAAAATTTAGTTATATGTATGAATATCAAACAATCACTGCTCCAAACATTAAGTTCATGTAAGTTATGTCAGAAGGGCACATTCGACAAGCAGGTAAGCTATCACTTGATAGAAGACATTTAAATATCTAAGTCATCAAATATCAAGGACTACTGGCCAGATACAATGGCTCATGCCTGTAATCCTAACACTTTGCGAGGTGGGGGGAATTGCTTGAGGTCAGGAGCTCAAGACCACCCTGAGTAAGAGCAAAACTCTGTCTCTACAAAAAATAGAAAAATTAGCTGGGCATGGTGGCATGTACCTGTAGTCCCAGCTACTCAGAAGGCTGAGACAAGGGGATCACTTGAGCCCAGGAGTTTGAGGTTACTGTGAGCTATGATGATGCCACTGCACTCTAACCCAGATGACAAAGCAATACCCTGTCTCAAAAAAAAAAAAAAAAAAAAAAAAAGGAAAAATACTGACATAAAAAAATCTTATTTTTATTTATTCACTTTATTAAGTATTTAAGTATTAGTTCTTTCAGAATGTATTAATATATGTCCTCCTAATAAATACAAATGTACATCCAAGGTAGAATCTGGTAACCACACCAGTACAAATGAAGGGCTGTGGAAGCCACAGACACAATTTCTTCACTTTGATACTCTCTTTATCCAATCCAGTGCCTGAAATATAGTGAGTACCTAGTAAATACTTGTTAAATAAAATCTTAGAGAAAGAAAAATTTAATTCCAACTGTGGAAAAAAGATAAATACTGACTTCAAATTCAAAGCTTGAATGAGAATAAAGTATTTTTAAAAGTTTTAGAATTAAATAAATATTAACAAAATCCTGGCCAGGCACAGTGGCTCACACCTGTAATCTCAGCATTTTCGGAGGCTGAGGTAGAAGGTTGCTTGAGCCCAGCAGTTCAAGACCAGCCTGGGTGACACAGCAAGACCCTGTCTCTATGAAAAATGATAAAACAAAAAATTAGCCATGCATGATAGTGTGTACTTGTGGTCCCAGCTACTTGGGAGGCTGAGGTGGGAAGACTCCTTGAGCCTGGGAGGTCAAGGCTGCAGTAAGCTACATTAACGTTAACGCCACTACACTCCAGCCTGGGTGACAGAGAGAGAGATCCTGTCTCAACATGAAAAAACAAATAAATACTCCCTTTACTTTAAAAAACTAAAACCTATACACATTTATTACACATCTATTGGTGGTTGAAGAAAAATGCCAAAAATTTGGTTTTGGTTGAGTAAAACGTGAGCTACCCTAACAAGTATAGTATAGCAAAAACATCTTCCTATAGCTATGGTGAATTACTGACGAAGTATTTGCTTCAAAAAACCCTCATGGATAAAATAACTAAATTATCATTCTCTTTCTGATTGATAATAAAATCATCGGAAAAAATAATTAGAGATATTAATGATTTAATAGTATTCTTTTAAAGATGGTCTTCAAGACTATATCTAATCAAATTAAAAATTTAGAAATAATACCTATAAACTTACCCATTTACTACATGTAAATGGGGAGTTTATCCATTCTATGATGAAAGGAGAAAAAAAAAAAAAAAGTACCAGAATTAATGCTTTGTCATCCATAAAGTTCAGGCATATACAGAAGGACTACATTTATCTTCTTTGAATAAAAATACTGAAATGATTTTAAAAGTCTAAAAAAAATTTTAAAACCATATTTAAGTTCAATAAATTTGAACAACATAATATAAAATATTAAATGTATTACTATTCTCTTTACTTATTTATGAGACTGGAGAGTTAATGAGCAGAATTTTATATAAAATTCAATAATGGGGCCGGTGGCTCACGCCTGTAATCCTAGCACTCTGGGAGGCCGAGGCGGGAGGATGGCTCAAAGTCAGGAGTTCGAAACCAGCCTGAGCAAGAGTGAGACCCCATCTCTACTATAAATAGAAAGAAGTTAATTGGCCAACTATATATATATAAATTAGCCAGGCATGGTGGCGCATGCCTGTAGTCCCAGCTACTCGGGAGGCTGAGGCAGCAGGATTGCTTGAGCCCAGGTGTTTGAGGTTGCTGTGGGGTAGGCTGACACCACGGCACTCTAACCCAGGCAACAGAGTGAAACTCTGACTCAAAAAAAAAAATCTTAAAAAGAAAATTCAATAATGAAGAAATTCAGAAGACTGTCAATTATATTACTAATACTGCTATCATAAGTTTGATTATTAACTGAAATTTTAATAAACTTTAAAGATGGTTTAAGTTACTATTTTTATAACTTCATTATAGAATATATTTAAATAAAATGCAATGAAAATAAACTTTTGTTTCAAGAGAATTCTGAATGTATATATCACTTATCACGTGACAAAACTTTAAATAATTATGTAAGTGGTAAATCCAGCTATAAAAATAACATATCACTATAAAATAAGTCCTTAAAACAGTTGTATATAGATTAAATAAATAGAAAAATAATACATTATTATCTCATATAGACACATTACAATCAATAAAAAGCAATTTACTTCCAAGTAGAAAATAGTCATACAATTCATTACTAATTTTATTTAAATTTTCATGAACATGTACATACACACACACCTATATCATTAAATATTTTCAAGCAATTTTATTTTTATTCAAATGAACTAAATAAAGTGTTAAAGACACTATCAACAGGTAAACAGTAGTTTTCCCAGGCCACCTTAAAGCTAGAATGTAACAATATTGCCATCTAGTGTTCAAATCAAATAATCACTTCCACAACAAATGTGGTCATATTTTTTTCACTTAAAAAATTGAGTGTAGGTTAAATATAAATTGACATTCCTATAGGTAGGAGTATAGTTTTGATGGATTAATAAACAGAGAAAGAAGAAAAATAGAAAAGGATACTTGAAGTCAATGGGATGAAAAAATACATAAGGCATACGAGAGAAATACCCTTTTACTGGATGTGATTCCTGCCACATTTTGTTCTTAAACATACACATATATATATTGATTTTCTTGAATACTTTACTGACCAAGCAAAAGTCAATTCCCTAGGACTAGTTGCATCTATCCCTATATATACTCTCCAATATTCCTATCTCAAATGGGAATGGCTAAGATCAAATTCCTAAATGATTTGTTATTAAATGAACATAATGAAATTCATTTATAGCAATGTTTCAAATATACAAAATTTATCATTTTGATTACTAAATGTTAATTAGAAGAGATAAGGAATAAAAAGATCAACTAAACCGCCAAGATTGAAAAAACTTAACTTCATTAACAGATAAAGATACATTTGGGACCAAGTTGTTTCTTAACTACATTAGTGGCATTGCTGAAAACAAAGACGTTGTTCATCTTAGTCAAAAAGCCTCAGAGCAGCTAGTAAAACTCTAAATCACAAACCTTCCTTAACCTGCTTAATTTTTTTCCCAGAGGATAAAACTGCTGAAGAGTTTATTTCTAAAAAAGCAATATGCTCTACCAATATAAGGTACCAACAGCAAGGTGTGACATGCAGTGGTGGCAGCATGTCTGTGACTACTAGTACTATCAGCACTACTACTACAATCACAACTACAATAACTACTACCACTATACTACAATTCCACCCCATTCAGTTCCATCCAAACCAGACAGTTCTCAAATGTGTCTTGCTTTTTCCTAGCTCTGTATCTTTGATCATATTATCCTCTTTTCTTAATTTCTAATCTAAATGCTATCCTTTGGAAATATGAGGTCAGGTGATTTTAAGCTACTATTTTTCCTTATTTATCCATTTTCTCATTTTCATACAAAAACATGTATCACTTATGTAAATCAGAAATATTTAAAGAACAAAAACTTCTGTTGATTCTCCATAGCCAAGCTCTATTTTTCATCTTCTATGAATTCTTTCTTTCATCCTGCCCAATCCATCCAGAAGTAATTTCTTTCTGCTCTAAACTTCTCAGCAGCACTATTATCCATTTATAGTCTTAAAACATTATTTTAATATATGTTTTATTCCCCAGAATAAACTCTAAGCTTGCTAAAATTAGAAAATATATATATTATCCTTCCTTGTGCCCCTCACAAAGGTAATTTTTGGTATCTGAGAAGTACAATCACATGTGATACAAACACCTTCCTACTCTGTTCAGAAGCACCATCTACCTCACTTCCCTAGGCTTTAATTCTCAAAAATTTATTCACTGTGTCATATTGTGAAAGCTGAACTGCTTGCAATAAAGATCATAAATACCTGCTATTTCAGAGTTACTATAACAGCAAAAACTAAACAAAAATGTTACATATTGTAAGAAGCTATTAATAAAATGTAAAGTTTGATTAAAAACTACTTTAATTTCAAAGCATTTTA
Organism: Microcebus murinus; assembly: GCF_040939455.1. Lineage (NCBI taxonomy): Eukaryota > Metazoa > Chordata > Mammalia > Primates > Cheirogaleidae > Microcebus > Microcebus murinus. Next base: position 60,752,350 of record NC_134112.1, read on the forward strand.
AAAAATAGAAAAAAATCCCTATAACACAGATGAAAACTGAATTAAATTTTTTAAGTTATCAGCATTAGGGATCTACCTATCTATAGAGCTAGCTAGCTACCTATCAGACTATTTATGTAACCTAATAACTGAGTGGACTAACTTTCTTCAAGATGTACACAATAAATGTAGATATAATTTTGTATAAATGCCAAGTTTTATAAAAATTATCTAAATTCAATGTTGAGAACACTGAGATTATATTCATTTTTGTTACTCAAACTCTTCTTTAAATGAAGAAGTAAAAGGTACCACCACACATTAGATTATAAGGTCTGATGTCCATTCTGGGGCCAGATTTATTTAGTCAGTGAATTAATTTAAATGTAAATTTCATTATTTACATATTTCTCAACCTAAAAATACATACACAAAACAAAATGTTCATTGCAATATCTGATGTGACTTTGCTCTTAAATAAATACTAGTTACATCATTTTGCTTTTTCTTCTATCCACCTATACTTAGTGCTAAGTATTGTTTTCTGGACTATTTAAGAAATCTAATATGGCTATAATCTTAATGAATCTTGTCTTAAACGAGTCTTGTCTTAAAACGTTAACTAAAAACACTAACTTCATTTTTTAAAACAGCCATATTTTCTATTTTTATGCTTTGCTGCCACCTAGTGAAATCTTGAGAACTTGATTTTTCCAGAAAATAGATCACTTAAAAAAAGCATAATGTCAACCTACAAAGTATATATATGAGGAATGAGGACAGTGTCAATTACTTTCTTACAAATGAATTTTTAAAAATGTTTTCTTCATTAAACTACATTCATATTATAATTTGTCAATTTAATCATCAAGTAACTTGTTTAATCAGCAAGACAATTATGATCACTAAATTTTAAAAATTCCTTTGTTGAAAAGAACCAGAAATATTGTTTTTGCCATGAGGTTATACTTAAAGATATATGCAAATTCAATGATAACCCCAAAGATTCTGTATTTTTAATTTCCAGTTACTCACCAAGAAAATTGTTCATTATATAGTTAAAACAGTAACATATACTGACCAAAAATCTAAACACCTGAAACTCTATCAACTATACTATCCGAAGAATTCCACAAAGATGATAGAGAACAACCTATGATTGAACTTACCTGGGAAAAGATATTTGCTGTTGGAGCAACTCTGCTGTCCACAATACTGTATAATATTGCTAACAATCTGTCTAACGGAAATGGTTTTGGTCCGAGGAGATGATTGCTTGTCTGTTACAAAGAAAAACAAAAAAGAACATGGATTTCCTTCCTATACAAAAGCATTTACTTTCTGTACTATTAATTCTCAACAACAATATATTTGTACTTTATATAATTCCTCTAAAGATGCTAACAAATCTAACCTTTAGTCTCTAAGTTAAACATTTACTTGATAGATCATGATTTATCTTTTGACATATTTCTCAAGATTTCTGACTTAGTACCAACAAATACTAATTAAAAAACTTGCAGTCATCAGGCCAGTCCTGAATGTCACACCTATGTTGCTGTTATAATCAGATGGTAAGGACTTCACTAAGTGCTTTTCAAGATAATCCATAACCAAAATGAGGTTCCTAACTTCTAGACCCGAGCTTACTACTTACTTCTCACCATTCCACTTTGTGCCACTGATTGGAAAATGTATTTGTTCAACATTAATAGTTCTAAACAGATCAATTATAGTAAATAGTAGCTTAGAAAACTAATAACATTTTATAAAGTGAATGGGCTGTCAGCCTGAAACAAAGTAAAATTTAAAAATTTTTTTTGAGGATTGTAAAATGTTCACACTTGCATACAGACTCATCTGATACAATTATATGCCATTGGAAAATTGCAGTGCTCAAGTCCTGTTACACTAGCACATAATTTAATAGCAATGTAAGGATTTAAGTACTCTATTTTAGCAATGGCAAAAAAAAAAAAAAAATGGAAACTATATATACATGCATGGGAATAATTACCTAAAAGAAGAATGACTGTAAAGAAAAATACCTGCTCAGAATTACAAAATGACATATTTACCTAGGCTATTTACATACAAGAGATAGTTTAGAAATCATTTTCCTGGTCTTAAATTTTGTATGTTTTTCTCATTAAATACTTCATACAATTAGAAAAGTACAGAGGTTAATTTGATAAATACCAATGTACTCACCACCCAATTTTATCAAATCCTAATATTGTGCTATATGTGCAAAGAATAAAACATTATATCATATTACAGATAGTTAGAAGCCACCTTGAACACTCTTCCACCATCCCATTCTCCCTTTACTTCCCTAAAAGGAAATATTATCTAGAATCTGATGGACTCTCATAATGGTTTTTATCCTATTCTGGCATAAGTACCTATAAGCAATATATAGTATTGTTTGCATGATTTACAATTTTATACAAATAGTATTATTTTGAACACATCTACCAAATTGCTTTTCACCTTCAAAATTATGTTTTTCAAGGTTTATCCATATAGATACATGTATCTCTACTTCATTTTTAAACTACCCTACAGAATTCCATTTTATTTATGATTATCTGCTTTTAAAAACCTATCACTTTTACAAATAATAATGTGACTGACAATCCTGCACATTTCTGCTTGTGTACATGTGTGTTTCTGTAAGTGGGATTGCTAGATTAAAGTACAGGGCAGAGACAATGCTGTTTGCCAACATTGTTTCTTCTTGGGCACACAGGACTACGACCTTTCTCAGTCACTCCTGCAGTTACAGGAAGGTCACTTAACATCACTAAGATAATAAAGGACTATGATAAAGGACCAAGATAAAAAAGGAGCACATTCAGTTATGTTGTGAGTAATATAAAAACTTCTGTTGTGGTAAGCCACTGAGGGTTTGCAGTTTTTTACTGCAGCATAGCCCAATCTATCCTGACTAATACAAAGTACATTCACAACTAACTTTGTTAGATATTGTCAACCTACAGAATCAGCAAGCTCTTATTCTTCTACATTATCAGCAGCTCTTGGAATTACCAGACATTTTTAGTTTTGTCAATCCAAGAGTGTGAAATATCTCACTGTCATCATAATTTGCATTTCTCTCATCAGTGAATGAGGCTGATAATTGTGTTGTTATTAGATATTCAGGTTCCTTTTTGTATCACTTACCAATCCTTCTACTGAATTTTTATCTTTTTCTTATTAGTTTGCATGAGTCTTTAAAAGTTCTAGATATTAATCATTTGTCTATTGTATGAGTTCAAGGATGGTGGTAAAGATGATCCTAGGTTTGGAGTTACACAGTCCTGGAATTGGATCCTAGTTCTACCACATATTAACTATGTAATCTTAAGCAAGTTACTTAATTTCTCTTGAATACTCAGCTTCCTCATCTAGAATATGAGGAAAATGACAATAACCACATCCATTAAGTCACTGTGAAACTTAAATAAAATCATATGTAGAGCTTAACAATATTTGGCTCAGAATTGCTCAACAGCTTTTAATATTATCATCATAACACATGTGCTTATGTGTTCTTCTTTTCTAGACAAAGCCTTCTTGAAAACAGGACAAGCTTTATTCACCTTTTTATGGATGAATGGATTCGGTAAGGTCACTTCCCTGCCAAACGTTGGCACTGTGTGAAGGGAGAAGAAAGCTTTCCTTGAGCATTTTAACTAGAAGCTAGGGGGCAGAATTCACAATATCTTTGTAGTCTGAAAACCACAAATGATCCCAGGTTACTAGTGCTCCTAAGTAACTGTACAGAAGTAAAATGTAAGAGAACACATTTCAGGGTTCAAAAATTCCAAAAACTAAGTTCAGACAATAATTAAAAATCATAAAATGTCCATGAAACAAGACATCATGAGCATAATTCAGTAAAATAGAAAATGTGGAATGTGACCAACAAGGACTTCTGATACTGTAATGTAAGATACAGAATATAAAAGTCAGATTTTATATTAAAGAAAAATATGACTAAGAAAAATATATGTGACCAAATAGACTTGAAATAAACTAGAACTTCTAAAAATTACAAATAAGATTTTTAAATTACAAAGTTGATATAAATAACAGAATAGACAAAGCTGAAGATAAAATCAGAAGACAGAATTGAAGAAATTTTCCAGAATATACTGCAGCACATAGAGACCAAAAGGAATGAATATAAAAGATTTAAGAGACAAAGAGAATAGAGTGAGAAATTCTAGCATATATCTAATCAGTGTCTCAGAAAGATATGTTAGAAACAATGGGGAAGAGGTAATATTTGAAAACTGAATGAGAATTTATCAGAATTGAATAAAGGTATCATTATTCAAATTCAGAAAGCAAAACTAATCCCAAAATTTAAAAAATTCAATCCCAGATATATCAGTGAAACTAAAAATATCGAAGGAAAATAACTTAAAAGCAGCTAGAGAATACAAAGATACCAAAAGAGGAATAACAAACCATCAGCAGAATTTTTAGCAGCAACAACGAAAGTCAGGAGGCAATAAAATAATGTCTTCAAAGTCCCAAGAAAACTCTATCAATTTAGAAGTGTATACTGAGAAAAACTGCTTGAGAATAAGAGTGAAAAACTTACAGCTTCTATAGTGTAAAATCTATTGTTCAAAATTCTCTATCTTCTGTCAAGAGAAGCAGCAGTGGTTTGGACGTACAAAGTGGAACAAATGATCTGAACAGTCTAAATGCTCCTCTCAACAATTTCAACCTTGCCCTACTCTTAACCTTCAAAAGTATTCAGTGCCTGTAATTCCTAAGCTTTCCCAGATTCTTCAGGCCAAATGAGCTTGGTTTGGGACTAGATTTTAGCCTTCTCTGACCTTAGTCACCTGAATAGTTTACCTACTATGCAATTACAAATTTGGGGGGATTCTCATCTACTTAGTCTTTATGAGTTTACCTTTTTTATTTCTTAAATGTCATTTTTGTGGGTATTTCAAATGAGAAAGAAAGAAAATATCTGTTTTTAATCAGTTGTGTAAAACTAATTAATTCAGGGTGATCTTTTTCATCTACTAAATCACTAAAAAAAACTTTATCAACTCAGTTTTATCATCAGCACTAGTATACTTGAATGTGCCTTCAATCACTGTTTTCAACATGAAAACTATTACAATATTATAATGGTATCATATCAATACAAACAAGTTCTTATATTCAAAGTGACTAATACACTTACACATTTATCAATTTCCTATATTATCTTCAATTCCTAGATTTCTTCCCTTAGAGACATTAAAATGTAAATACCTTTTCATGTTTCTTTAGAAAGTTGGTTTTCTTGATTTTCCCATGATGCTGCAATTAAGCAAAATAAATTTTAAGATGAGAAGAAGATACTACTCCATAAAATAAAAAAATTTCATTTAAAACACAACACAGTACTAATTTATATATTTTGGGGTTTTAAAAATTTTATTCTTATCACCTTGTATATATCAAACTTCAACATATTTTAAGATGATTTGACTTAGATATGGATTGGATCCAAGATTACTTTTGTACATGAACAAAGAGATTTTAAAATAAAATAGTGGCACTTATTAAAAGAATTTATATTAATTTAGTACAGCATATTTATTGCAATAAAAATAGAACTTTCAAAGAGAAATGGGTTTTTATTCAGCCCATAAAGGAGATTGGCAATTCATATCACAAATGCTGAGAACATTTAATTAGACACCCAAAACTCAATAGTGGGGGAAAAAAATAGATGTAGTCCTTGCCTTCATGTAACTACAGTGGGAGAAATGGCCAAAAAACAAAAACAAAAACAAACCACCCACACAAATTTATTACACATTGTTGTAAGTCCAAAGAAGAAAACAAACATCATGTGAAATAGGACACAATCAATAAAGAGGACCTACTTAAGACAGGTTGTACACAGAGGACTGCTGCGAGAAAGTAACATTTAAACTGACATCTGAAGGATAAAAAGGGAAGATTTCCAGAAAGACAGAACATAGACAAAGATCTTAAGGAGAGGAAAGAGATTGGAAAGTTCTCAGGAAGTTAAAAAGCAAATGTGACGAGTAGAAAAAAAGAAAAGCAATTCTAAAATGGGATTTCTCTAACTAATGTCCATGCAGAAGAGGACTGTGAATATTTTTGATAATAATTCACTACAGTAAGAACTTTAGAAGAATAGTTATCATCCTTAAAATTATTTCTGTCTTCCATACTTGAACCAAAATCTTATTTATGTATTTTTTAAATCTAGTATTACCACCACCTAAGGTATATCTGATTTCCTCTCTTCTGTGAAACTACCTACCTTCTCTCAAATTTCAGGTTGTGATATTAATTTAAAGCCTTTAGAGCAACGGTCCAAAACCTTTTTGGCACCAGGGACCAGCTTCATGGAAGATAATTTTTCCACAGACCAGAGGCAGAGGTATGGGGTGGGGATATAGTTTCAGGACAATTCAAGTGCATTCCATTTACATTTACTGTGTACTTTATTTCTATTATTATTATTACACTGTAATATATACTATAAGCCTGTCACCAGATGCAGCTTAACTGTCACTTGCCACTCATTGATAGGGTTTTGATATAAGTTTGCAAGCAACTGATTTATTATGGTCTCTGTGCAGTCAAAACCTCTCTGCTAATGTTAATCTGTATTTGTGGCCACTCCCCAGCACTAGCATCCCCACCTCAACTCCACCTCATTCAGGCATTAGATTCTCATAAGGAGTGCACAACCTGCATCCCATGCATGCAGTTTACAATGGGTTCACACACCTGTGAGAATCCAATGCAGCCACTGATCTGACAGGAGGTGGAGCTTATGCGGTGATGCAAGCGATGGGGAGCAGCTGTAAATACAGACGAGGCTTCCCTGGTTCACTTGCCCACTGCTCACCTCCTGCTGTGCGGCCTGGTTCCTAACAGGCCAAGGACTGGTACCAGTCCGTGGCCTGGGGGTTGGGGACCACAGCTTTAGAGAATAAGTTCTAAATATATATTTAGCAATCTCTTATTCTACTCTCTACCCCTTAGAAATTTACAAGTGTTAAGAAATTTCAAAATATTCCTGGGATCCTCAAAAAAAAAGCAAAAAGAAGTATGCTACCATTACCTTAAGAAAGAACCTCTTGTCAGTTCTTGCTGGATTGTATGAAGCGAGGTATGCAGCAATTAGAATAAACTTAGAGTAATATGGAAGTTCCACATGAGTATGTGCTGAGAGACCTACATGATAAAATACTTTTATGAAGATATTTATTAGGCTACCATTAGGTTTTAAGTATCTCTTCTGACTTACATAGGGTATTCTCTAGTAAAAATGCCTTGCTCCTTGTGCTTAAAGTGGCAGGATGATGCTGCTGGTAGTGATGAACACTAATGACATGCTTTGCTCAATCTATCATTCTTGCTTGGCTCCTCCCATTCTGAAGTCTAAATCCTACCTATTCTTCCCTGCATGACCATGGTCTCCATTAAACCCTCCCTGATGTTCCTCTACCACATCAAAGGAGAAAAATCTCTCTCTACTATGGATTCCTACTCTGTATATTTCACTTATGTCCCACATGACATTATGCCTTATGCTAACAGTTAATTATACAGGTTAACTATTCCTGATCTGAAATGCTTAGGATCCAGAAGTGCTTTGGATTTCAGTTTTTTTCAGATTTTGGAGCATTTTGGTTTTTATATTTTGAGAATAGGGATGCTCAACCTGTATATAAATCATATTCTCAACCAGACGTCGTGGCTCATGCCTATGATCTCAGCACTTTGGGAGGCCAAAGTGGGAGGACTGCTTGAGGCCAGGAGTTCAGAACCAGCCTGGGCAACATAGAGAGACCATATCTCTAAAAATAAAAAAATTAAAAACTAGAGCAGGCTACGATTGCACATGCCTGTAGTTCTGAGCCACTGCACTCAAGTCTGGGCAACAGAGCAAAATCTTCTCTAAAAATAATAATAATATTATTAATAATAATATTCTCTAGTAAATCTATTGTTTGTTGATGGAGTCACATCTAGTGTTTTTTTTGTATCGCTACAATGTCTTGTACATAGTAAATAATTGGGAATGGATAAATAAAGCAATGGAATTAATCAAGCAATACTGATTCTTAAGGGAAGTAATCTGATATTTACTGAATATCTATGTGTCACTGTGCTAGGTGCTTCACTTTAAACCTTTGCAATAACTTAAAGCTAGATATTTTTCCTATTTTACAAACAAAAAACTGAGCTGGGTTCACGGTCACAGAGTTAGAAAGCATTGCAGACCAATTACTGCTGATTTTTCTAACTCTAGCTTATGTCTCTTTCCCTTATAACACACAACTGGAAATCATTTGTAAAGTATCTGGAGCATTTAGAAACCAAAAAAGACAAAATAGAATCTTAACACCACCATTTCATACCATTTTCTCCAACCATCAACCATTTTTGAAAAATAAGGACATGTTAGATATTGCCTTATTTTTTTAAAGTAAAAGTAGTTTCATTTTGGATAAATCCAAAGTAATAGTTTTCTTAAAGAAAACAAAAGCACAAAGCTTTTAAAACATCATCAAAGAAGTAAATCCCCTAAATTGAGTTAACATCAAATTGGATTTTATTACATAAAACTCATGAAATATATACACAGGATAAAATTGTCATATAATTGGATTTAAAAAAACATTTAAAGATATATAAATCATTTGATTTTCACATGATATAATCTAACATTTAGAAAATAGAAAACTGGCATTCAAACTTTATTTCCTCCCATTAAATTGTAGCTTCAGTTGAAGAAAATGATTAATGAAAATATCATAATAGCTTGAAAAGTGAATTCTCTTTTATAATACTATTTACTGAATGAATGCTCTTTAGTGTTACTTTAACATCTTGATAATTAGTTTAAAAAGTATCTATAGAACTGTCACAGTATCTCCTCTGATACCTTTCAGCTGTCCTGGATCTGTGTCATCTTTCTGCAGCTTTTCCCACTGGGAACTGAAAGAAAATAGAAGAACAAAAATGGATTGAAAATATATGAAATCAATATACTATACTTAAAATAGAGCCTTAGAAAACCTGAAAAATTTTAATTCACTGATAAAACAAGAAAAATAGAAAACAAGAAAAATAATATACATATTTACACCTCTACAAAATCATTTAGTGTATATTAGAATATAAACTTACAAAGCAATACCCAGATGTTAATTATTTAATAATCTTTTACTATGATCACAATTGTAAAGCTATCAAAAAGCATCAACCAATGAATATTTCCTCACTTAGGGCTGGACTGTCTTTCTGCAGGTGATTTCATTTGTGTTTCACTACTACTAGTTAACCTATCCCCTGCCCCACCTATACTCCCTTCTTTTCCTTGAAGTCTCTGATTGACTTTTTTTTTTCTGTTTTATTTTATTTATTTATTTATTTTTTATTTCAAGAAAATATGAGAGTATAAACATTTTGGTTTCTGCTTGACTTTTCACTTAAGCATGAGCTCCATAGCTGGCTCTGCAGTTTTGGTTGTTTACTTCACTATTTACATTTAAACAAAAGTTTGTAGCAATCTCTAATTCCTAGTTATATTATAGGCAAAGGTGAGAAGTGGTTTTATTTGGTCTCCTTATCGATATTGTGGAGAGAACTGGTGGCCATAATTATCCTGTGGGAAATTAGAAGTCCTTTCATCATTATGTAAAAATCATACCATTTTTTACTTAAAAAAAAGATAACAAGCTTTTCCATTCTGTGATTTCCAAAAACTCTCAACAAATGAATTATTATTGAAAAGAAAAAAGGAATAACAGTATCCTTGTAATGTTTCTGCTTATTCAGAAACTATAATTATTTTATCTAAATTATAGTCTAATCAGCTAATTAAATCGAAAGCAAACAAAATCAGTAGTTATAGAACAAGGCATTTATGAGAGAAAAATGATAAAACTGACTGAAAAGTTTAAAAAGCAGATAGCGTTGATGTTTTTAAATTTTCTATATTGCTTTGTAACTTAGGCTCAATCTAATATATATAAGCCACCTTATTATTCACAAATTATTTTCACATACATTTAAAAAATAATCTTGTAAAGATTATTTAAGAAGAAAGCTAACACGTAGAGGTCTTGGGTGACTTGATAAGATCACACAGGCAGGCTGGACGTGGTGGCTTACACCTGTAATCCTAGCACGCTGGGAGGCTGAGGCAGGAGGATTGCTCCAGGTCAGGAGTTGGAAACCAACCTGAACTAGAGCGAGGCCCCGCCTCTACTAAAAAATAAAACAGAAAAAAATTAATTGGCCAACTAAAAATATATTGAAAAAATTAGCCGGGCATGGTGGCACATGCCTGTAGTCCCAGCAACTCAGGAGGCTGAGGCAGAAGGATTGCTTGAGCCCAGGAGTTTGAGGTTGCTGAGCTAGGCTGATGCCACAATTACTCTAGCCCGGGGAACAGAGGGAGACTCTGTCTCAAAAAAGAAAAAAAGATCACACAGGCAGAAAATGGCTGAGCTGTAAATCAAAACCATGTTCTTCCCACAACACTGTGCCACCACGTCTCCTAGACAGTTTCATTAATATAAAATTCTAATAATAGACAAATGTAGATTTGCGATGACTTTTAGATTTCCTTGATAATCAAATTTTCATTAAGTCATTCTAACATACATATATAAAACAAAGTTAATAATGATTTTCCAGTAGCTTTCCAGATTAAAAAGAAAAAAAGCCTTGTTTCAAATTGTGTAATATATTGGTTAAAAATTGTTTATCCTTCCCCAAATAAGAAATGATCCAAATCTGCAAGAGTTCCATAACTTTTCTTCCCAACGTGAAGAAGGTAAAGGAAAACACGTACACTGTACCAAAGCTATGAAAGCTGTCAGATTCAGAATGGAGTCACATGTGTTATAAACTCTTGACAAATAGAGCCAGCAAATGCCATGAAAAAGTTTCTCATGCGTAAATGCCTGATAACAAGAACTATCATAAAAATCACAACCTTGCACAAAGGCCACAGCAACCTCACACAAAATATATTTCTTTCTGAGAGGACATCTATCCAGCAATTCTCTGATCAACCTTGGACTGGAATCACCTTTGTTATTGATTCTTGTAGGCAAGGGTAATTATCTCAAAACAATTATGTAATCCTCATTTTCTTTTATTAATAAAATCCTTTGTCTTCCTTTACCTCTCCGAATATGCACATAGTTTACTACAGCATGCAAATTCCCAATGCAATGCCCATTCCCGAATAAGTATCGTTTTCTTTTAAAGAGCATTTCTCTCTCTTTTTTAGGTTGACATATCTGGGCTCAAAAGAAGGACATGAGGCAAGATCACTTGGAAGGAATCAGTGATTCTTAGAGCTGGTGTGCTACAGTCATTTGAGCCCTTTGAGCTTTCTTCCATAGCTTGCCTTTTCTGCTCTGGTGAGTCCTCCT